>NW_005842595.1:162362-169822 GCF_000455745.1 Alligator sinensis | reverse complement strand
CCCCCGCCCCCCCCCCCCCCCCCCCCCAATTCCCATCTGCTGATTGTTTCAGTGGCTGCCACAGGAGAGAGGGAAAAGAAGACCTCTGGGCCAGGTGTGTGCCCATGCAGCCTCGCATGGGGCACTGGAGAGCTCCCAACTTGGAGTGCTTCCCCGCTCTCCAGCCTGGGGCAGCCCCAGGGAGCTGAGGGGAATTCTTCGCCTCCCAAACACCAATCCCAGGGACAACCCAGGAAGCAGAGGGAAATTCCTCCGCTCCCCTGCATTAGTTTTGCTTCACAGCAGCTAAGGCAAAAATGACTGGAGGAGCAGGAGAACTTCCTTCTACTCCCTGAAGCTGCCTGAGAATTGCAGCGGTTGAGGCAAGCAGCAATGCAGTTTGGGAAGGGAAGAAGTCCCCTCAGCTCCCTGGGGGACCCTTGGCTAGGGTCATGAATGACTCGTGCCTTCTGAGGCTGGGGGGACATGGCGCAGCGGCGGGGGGGTGTCGGCGGTGAGCAAGGACCACTCACAGGTGGCCACGGTGACATTGGCAGCAAGGGCAGGTTGAGCAGGGACTACCCACAGGCAGCTGCAGCGGGGGCAGGAAGTGGTGACCACCTGCAGGCTCCCCAGTGCCCCATGATGGGCTGAATGGGCAGGCTTCTGGCCCAGAGGTCTCCTCCCTCTCCTGTAGCAGCTGAGGGTGGGGAGGAGAGGGCTGCCAGGGCCTGAATAGCCCCCACCACTGGGGCTTTCCTTCACCTCACATGCTGTGTGGACCTTGGCTAGGGAGGCTGGGGTCTGTTCCCCTGCCCTCCAGTCCCTATGGGTTGATGGCCATAAGCAGGAGGCAGGCTAAGGATCAGAGGGGCAAGGCAGTTCCTGCTCCAGTGAAGCAGGCAGCATAGCCCAGGGCTGCAAAGCATCCTGGGATGCTGGGGGACTGAGAGTTAACTTGAACCAGGAAGGGATCTGGAACAGAATTTCCATAAACCAGTTTGACCTAATCAGTTAAGTCTGATACTACATTCAACCAGGTTTATTTTAAACCGGTTTTGGCCATTTTCAAAATGGTTTATGCACACTGAACTTCTGTTCTGTTACGGGTTTAAACCAGTTTCTGATCACTTAAACTGGTTTATGTGTAACTTCTGTCCCTCGCACTAACGTAACACACCATTATAGCAAATGTTCTCAACTAATAGTGTTTCAAGGAGATGGTTTTGTAAAGGGTTGTGAGGTCAAATGGAAAATCTGAAAGGGTGCTATAAGGCTGCAGTGCATGGTAGGTATGATAATGCAAAATTATGCCTCCTTCATGGCCATCCAGTTCCTTCTGCCCTTTTTTGCAGAAGGGTGGTAGAAAGGTGTTTCTTCATGCTGCCTTCCCTTGCTGAATTACTGCCTATGACCTCAGCAGCCCATACTGTCTTCCTGGAATCAAAGAAAAATGTTCAAAGATTAGGAAGTTCTCAAATCTGAAAAAAAAGAACTGAATATTACTGTATAGCTCATTCCAATCTCTTTTCTTTTTTTAAAGTAAGACCCATCAAGACTAGCCTCTGACTGATACAACAGCCTTAACTCATGCAGAAGTGTTTCAATTCAGAAGTATTTCAATATGCTCAAACTTCTAAATCTATTCCAACTACTGTTTTTCATGTTCAGAGCAATTACCTCATATGTGCCAGAAACCCCCCCCCCACAATAAATTTAAATAAAGCTTAGCATTTGTTCTGTGGATCGTTTATGTAGGAGGATCTGTAACACTCAGTTTTATCTGAGGTGCAGTGTCAATGGAAATTCTTCAGACTCTGACTCTGCTGACCTTCACCAGAGTTGCAAGAAGTACTTCTGGATGAAGAATTTGTGAAATTGTATGACTGTGACTTGTATGCAGGTTGCTTTTTTTAAATAGTTGGTTAGACATGTTTGTCCTCTGTGGGCAGTTACACGTATTACATTGTATTTCCTCTGTGCCATGGCTTCAAATCTCCCAGCAAGAGGTTTATTCAAACCATTAAAGTAATAGATATTAACAGATACTATGTCTTGGTAGTAAACACTGGTAATTGATATTTAGTGCTGTGGATATGAAGCAGTCTGAATTCATGTAGATTTTTCAAGTCCTAGTCCATGCCTGATCTCATAATATTGTGCCAGAGATCCAACTAATTCTGTGCCAGGGGTTTGGCTTTCTTCATAAGTCAAATAAGCTTAAGCTAATATTTATGATCTCTCTCTCCATACGCCTATACTTGTCTTAGGTGGTGATTCTCAAGCTGGGTTCCATGTCACCCTGGTGTGCCTTGGAAGCCATGGGGTACCACACAATATTAGCACTGTTAGTTATGCAAACTTGGTTCACAAAATAAATCCAGAGCTTTCAAATAGGAATCCACAGTGTCAAAAACATTCCTCCCTGTTGTGGTCTTTCTGAGTTTTTGCAGCAGCAGAATTGCTCTATTATTTTTCTGTAGGCCAAAGGGAAAAAAATGTGAAAGCTCAGAGTTGGCATTTTCCAAGGAGTTCCTTGAGTCTATCAAAAAGGTGCCTTGAGTATAAAAAGGTTGAGAACCACCGATCTAAGCCTTCCCAACAAACTTTGATGTCATATTTTTCACAATGACTCTAGAAAATGTGTTTGCCAGTTTTATGTAGGATTCTAACACAGTTCAAAGTGGGTCACTGCAAGAGATGTACTTTCCTGAATGGGGATCCTGTCACTGTGTTGTGAGTTGCTATAATTCACCAGAGTTGCAACAGATCATGACCACTAGATCATGCCATTTGGGTGTGATTTAATGCCCATTAATGACTAAGCAACTCTGTAGCTGTTGACAACTGTGGGAACCAGGCAATGATTTATGTTAAGGGTACGTGAGTGATAAAGGAGTATTGGTCTTAAATAGCCTTTCTATCAAGCCATGTATAAATTTAATATTGGTTATGTGTAATCCCTGTGGAAGCAGATTATCATCATCTGAATGAATATTCTTAGAAACTTTAAAAGTTTCATTGTTCACTAAAATAAAAAAATCAGAAAAGAGAATTTTAAAATTCCCTGAGATACCAAACCTAGTTATTTGTGACACAGGTATGCTAATGAAGTTTAATGCACAGTTAAATCTCCAGAAACCACGACTTAAAACTTAGTACTAGTATGACTTTCATTGGTTGGAACCCTGATTTAAATATTTTGACACTGATTTCTAGCTGACTGGAACTAGAAGCAGTGTTTTCCCCCAAAATTTCAAGGAAAGGAGAGTACAGCAGGAGAACTAATACACAGTTCCACGTATATACCTTTATGACTGGGAGATATCTGAAAATGTCTTACAAAGACAAAAATATATAAGCTTTATATTTTGTCATTATGGACTAAGATAAATTGGGGAGGCTTCAGAGACAGGAAGACATGAAGTGGAGAAAATTTAAAGCTGGAGGAAACAAATATAGGCTTTTTGAGAAAACCCTTAGAAAATCTCAGATATTTCCAAAATGTCAGTTGTCCACTTGTGTATGGTATTTTTATTGTGCTCACCCCTGCAGTATGCAGTAGAAAGCTTCATCTTAATATACCACATTTAAAAGTGAGAAGTATTTGGTGTGTCACTTCTGTGATTTCAGTCATTGTAGTTATGTTATCAGAGTTAGAACTCTGGTCTGCACAACAACGCTGCCAACTTTAGCACAGGTCATGTGAAACCCATGTTTTCATGGTTCTTGAAATAATGGTTATATGAGAATCACATTTATCATTAAAAATCATAAATCTCTAGTCCTTATGACTGAGAGAAAAGTACCGACATCATGACTTCATTGTGCCATGAGAGCTCACAGAATAGCCAGTGGAAACAAAGACCAAAAATTTAACAGTATTTTTTTTAATCCAGTGATTTTTAAGTGATCCCTGCCCTCCATGATTTTCTGAAGACTGATGCATGATTAATGAACATTCAGGAGCTGGTGATACACCTAGCAGTACTTGTATCAGACTGAGAGGTTCTGCTAAGCACGTTTGCTGATTTTAATGCGGTTGTAACAAAAATACTCCAAACCTTCACTTACACCCGCTCCTCAACCTTGGAATGATTTTCAACTCCAGAAGGAGTCAGTCTTCCAAGGCTGAGGAAGCTCCAGCCCAACTGGAATTTCAGCTCAGTCTAAGGAGAAAACTTGTGGTTGGCTGTCTCATTCCTCTGCTCCTGGGGAAGAGAAGCCAAATACAGCTACTATAGGATGCTGGCAGAGTTCTTATATCCCCTATGAGCCACTGGGCTTTTGGAGTAGAAATGGGGGGGAAATGTGTGTGGAGGGAGGGAGGTTGAGCAGGTGACACTATTCTCACAGGAAGGACAGAAAGAGCCCAGCAGTTCAGGTTGGTTCCTTCACCGCCATTTCCCATTGCTTTGAAAATGGGTCAAACTGCTCTCTTCTATCCACCAGTAACACCAGGCCAGGAAAGGTGCTGCCCTTTTCCAAGCCAGAGAAGGAAGCAAAGAGGAGCACCTCCCCCCCGCCACATGCCTTCCTGATGTGGGAGTTGGGAAGATTGCCAGAACGAACAGCAGTGTGTCAAGGAGCAAAGGGGAGATGCATGGCTGAGATGGGGACAGAATTAATATGGAGTGGCTAGTTTAGTGCTGGAGAAATTTTCTAAACTAGATCTGGTCCGCTAAACACATCTGTTCAAGAATGTGGCCCCTCATGGCCTGCCACTTCCATCAGCTGCTGCCTCCAACCTGTGTTCATTCTGCTGCTGTTAGTGAAAGGTTGCTGACCTGTGAATTTGAATGCTGGGGTTTAGGAAGTATCCAGAAGCTGTATGCAGTCTGCTATCTTCTTATATCAAACATTTGATCTCAGTTGGGGATTCCAGCAAAGAGTTCCTGCTGTGGGTATGACAATAACCTTACTCTGTATACTCAAGAGCAGGGGCAGCTCTAATTATAACTTGCATACAGCCTGTGGGTGGGTTGGGTGATCAAAAAAAAAATCAGCAGAAGACCATAAAACCCACATTTAAAGAAAATCACTGTCTTGAATATTCAGCCTATCGCATCATTTGGGGGAAATCTGACTTGCTCTTTTTTAACTTTTGGGGCTGGTAGTATTTCTGACTGCTTTTTCACTAATTGGAAATGTCTTTGAAATAAACCCTGGTTATTTTTTTAACCTAATACATCATTGCAGTTTGCTTTTGCTTCCACTTCTTGAATTCTGCTTGTTGCCTCTGCCTAGAATTGGATGAAGGAGACAGAGTTCAGTGTTAGAAATGGAACATTCGCTGTAGTCCGTTTCTGTTGAAACCTCCCTTTGATTTGGGCAGCAATGTAAAATCCTAAAATATGTTAAAAAAAAAATTTCAGCTCTCAACTGAGTTCAGTAGCTTTCAAGGGGTTTAAGATCTGGATCTATGTATGACATTTTTTCCATCTCTGCCGCCTCCTCCTGCCAGACTTAGCTTAGAGAAGAGACAGGGAGATAGTACTACAGGACTACTCCATCCAGTGAAGGGACTGATTAAATACTGCTCTTTAGCACTGATAAGAGTTTGTACTTGAACAGGAACAGTCAGAAAGAGATTGAAAGTAAATGTGGCTTTAGAGCCTTTTATAACTGCATTTTACTGGAACCTCTGGGTACAGAGTTATCCTTTAGTATCATAATTTACATTTTGGTTTTGCTTTCTACATTTTATGCTTTCAGCTCTTAATTGTGAAAACACCCCACCCTCATATCTCCCTTGGGGAACAAAAAAAACCAAACACTGGGGGCTTTTTTTTCCATTGTGTATTCTGTTTCATGACAAATAGACCAAGGCCTTGATTGCTTTAGATTTTGAACCTCAGACAGAGTTGTGGATTATTTCAAATTATTTTGTACATACACAATGTTAAACCATTCCAGGGGAAGTTTCCATTACGTTCTGTCCTTTCCCTGTCTCTCTCCCCTTTGGTGACATTTTAGTCATTGAAGAGGAAACAGATTAACCGATGACCACATTTTCCTGTTTTTACAGTTCTTGGTAGTGAGCCACCCTGGGGGACATTCAAGGCAATCTTGTCGGTCTGAGTGCCAGTAAGAGGAAGGCAACACTCAGAATTGCAGCAAGAAGCTTCTTCATCCCTCGAGTAGGGGAAGCAAACTAGAGGAGAAATTGAGCTGCTTGGTAAAGATTTCTGCTGGCCTAGCTATGCTGGTCAGGGTGCAGTGAGGTGCGGGCTCTGCCCCATGTAGCCCCTACTCTAGATGCAGTTATACTAGGGAAACTCTTCTGCCAGTACAACTAGAGGAAGCTGGCTATACTGGGCCACTTTGCTTGTAGAGGTTGTGTCTACACCAGTGGCTCTCAACCTTTTAGAGTCGAGACCTGTCTCAGAAAATACCAGCTTTTGGTTTTCCCTTGTTTTTTGACTGTGGAAAAGTAAGAGAGTAATTCTTCTGTTGCAAAAACCTCAGGAAAAACCTGGCAAATCAGCATGTTTTAACACTGTAGATTCCTAGGTGAAATCTCTGGGCTGTGAATCATGTTTGCACACCTCGGTGCTTGCATAACTCCCTTGTACAAGGAAGGATCCTGCACTAGGTGCTGCTGGGTTCTTACTCTCAGAAGGCTAAACGGGGGCACGGCTAGGGGGGCACAGTGAGCTCCTGCAGGTGGTGGTGGCAGTGGCCTGTCAGCGGCAAGCAAGGAGCTCCTGCAGGCAGCCACGGTGGTGTTGGCGGTGGGCCGAGCAGGGAGCTCCCGCAGGCCGCTGTGGTGGTGTCCGTGGTGGGCCGAGCGGGCAGCTCCCGCAGGAGGTGGTGTTAGGCCAAGAGATGAGCTCCCGTAGGTGGTGTCACTGGTAGGCCGAGGGGGAGCTCCCGCAGGCGACTGTGGCAGTGCCTGTGTTGGGCTGAGCGGAGAGCTCCAGCAGGCGGTGTCAGTGTTAGGCCAAGAGATGAGCTCCCGCAGGCGGTGTTGGTGGCAAGACCAGCAGGGAGCTCCCACAGGCGGCGGTGGCGGTGTCAGTGTTGGGCCGAGTGAGGAGCTCCCGCAGGCGGTGTTGCCGGCAGGCCCAGCGGGGAGCTCCGGCAGGCGGCCGTGGCGGTGGCGGGCCGAGGGGAGAGCTCCCATAGGTGGTAGGCCGGGGAGAGAGGTGTTGGTGCTGGGTCAAGCAAGGAGCTCCCACAGGTGGCGTTGGCAGCGAGGGGCGGTGGGGCTGCGCGCTGAAAAACAGGGGACATAAAGGCGTCTGGTAGAGAACAGAGGACCAGAAGCGCGGGCCGTCCTCTACCCAACCGGACGGGGGGCCGCCCTTGGAAGAATGCGACCTGTTGACTGCTGGGCCGCTGGAAGTGCCGTCGGGAAGGGCCTCCCCTGCGGCCAGCAGCCCCCTCAGCTGGGCACTAGGGCAGGATGCGGCCCAGCCGGAGGCCGCGGACCCCACGTCAGGGCCACAGGCGCGTGGGGGGGGGGCGGGGGCGGGCGC
>NW_005842595.1:104887-162147 GCF_000455745.1 Alligator sinensis | reverse complement strand
TCCGCTCCGCTCCGCTCCTGCCGCCCCGGGTTTGTGCCGGCTGCCTTCAGGGCCGTGTCCACACGAGACTCCCTGCGCAGTTGCCTAGTAACACTGCGCAGCAGCGGGGTGGGGGGTAAAACCCACGCCAATACGGGTGGTGATCCGAGTAGTAATGTTAAAGCGCAGTGTCTGTGCCCTTGTCATGTGTCCGCTGCCAGGTGTCAGGCCGCACGCCTCCGGGGGGTGAAGGGTCAGGCTTGTGTCTAGTCGGTGCTTGAGGGTGGCTGGGTGAAGTGTTGGGGCCGAAGCTGCAAAGGGCGTTGTGGGCCCAGCGCTGCAAGTGCCCAACTCCTGAGCTGGTGGCTTCCGGGGTGGGATTCGCAGCCCCGAGGTGGGTGTGCCTGTTACTAGGGCGGTTTGCAGCGGTGAGTGCGGAGGAGAGGGGTGGGGAGTGCCTACACCCGCCAGCAGGAAACTCCGAACAGAAACGTGGCAGAAATCCTGCCCCTGCCATCCTGTTTAGGCGGCCACCCACTGCCTTGCTTTGTCCTACTTTTGTCTCCTTGAAACTCCCTCCTGCAGGTGGGTGCACAAGCTGACGGTCCTGCAGCTGACTGGCTGGCTCTTTTTTTTTTTTTTTTTTAAGAGTAAGGCAGGGAAGAAGTGCTGCCTGCTGGTTGGCTCATGCTTGTCTTTAAACAGTAACCGCATTAGGAAGCGGTGCCTTGTGGGTGGAGCATTTGCTGAAGATGTAAGAGCTTAGTTAAAATCTTCCTTCAAAGATGGTGTCTTAACAGCCAGGCTAGAGACCGTGCTTGGCTGTTCCTGTTGAATCTGTGCAACCAAATCAATTCAAAATTTTATTTGGATGAGAGGGGGTAACTAAGTAGGAGTATGGTTTTGGGACCCAGCAAGTGACTAGCTGCTGCGCTGAGAGCTTAACTGGGTATTGCTAGGGTGTTCTATAAACACCCCTTTTAGAGCCGGCCCATTGGAGGACTTGGGCGTGGTGGTGGTACCTGGTTTGTGAAGTCCAAAGGGACTGAGATCAGCACACAGAAGTTCAGCCAAGCTGGCAGTGCCTATGGGGACATGGAGTAATAAGATTTAAAGTGCTTAAATAGCATTTTTCTTGGGGAGGGGGGTGGGAATCTTGGATACCTAGGGACTCTTAGGTGTCTTGACAGGGTTTTTGTTGCACCCCAAGGTGACTAGGCACCCAAATACTTTTATTTTGATCTGCCTCCAAGTTGATTTTTTTTTGCTTAGTCAGATTTTCAGAGGGGCTTGGTCAGACCAGGAAGATTAGCCATTCTTGTCATGTGAGGTTTAGTAATTATGAAGTTGGGAAAAGAAAAACATAATCTATTTTCAAATGTGACCATCTCGAAACAGGAAAATAGGTTTCAGTTAAGAGCTCTACTCCCAGAAGTGCTGGGGTGGGTCAGACCTAGCCCAGCAGATGGTCCACCTACCCCTGTAGCCTGTCTGACAGTGGCAAGTAGTGATGCTTTACAGGGAGAGTTATATGAATAGAGCATGTCTAGAGTGATCATGCCTTCCCTGGCCAACAACCATTGGCTTAGGGATATCGGAGGATACAGTTCCTGATTGTTCTATTTAGTAGCTCACAATGGACCTTAAAGTTCACAAATTTGGCTAATCCCCCTTTTTTTTTTTAATGCAGTCAGCTATTTGTTATTTGTGTACAAATACTATATTATACACAAATACAAAATGGGTGACACCTGGCTGGAAGGCAATACTGTAGAAATGGATCTAGCTGTCTTGGTGGGTTACAGATTCCATGTTTAAGTCTGCAGTGTGACACAGCCACACGCAAGGTGAATGTAGTTTTGGTCTGTATCGGTAGGAGCATTGGCTGCAAGCCACAGGAGGTGATGGTACCTCTTTATTCAGTATTGGTTAAGCCTCATCTAGAATATTGTTTGCAGTTTTGAGCTCCACACTTTAAAAAGGATGTGGGGAAGTTAGAGAGGGTCTAGAGGTGGGTAACAAAAATAAAGGGTTTGGAAAGCAAACCATATGATGAGAAGTTGAAAGAAATAGGCATGTCCTATTTGTGAAAAAGTGTTTGAGAGAGAGGTTACAGATATCTGAAGGGCTGCCACAAAGAAGACAGTACTTTTTTCCATTGCTGCCCAGAGCAGGATGTGTACCAATAGCTTGAAGCTGCAGCAAGTCAGGTTTAGATTGGATGGAAAGAGAAACTTCTTCACTGTTTAAAGCAGTAAGGAATGGGAATAGATTACTTAGGAATGTTGTGAACTCCCCATCCTTGGAGACATTGGTCAGGGGTGATGGTTTTCAGACTTCCTCAAGTCAGGGACCCCTTTCAGATAGCTTCTGCTGCTGTGGAATCACTACTAAAGGCGGATGTGACCTGGTTTGGCAATAGCAACCACCACCTTCCAGCCTGCTCTGCCATTACCCCCAGTCTCTCCGTAGAGTCCCTGCTGAGCTATCCTAGAACCCCAGGGTCACGCAGTTTGAAAGCCACTGATGTTGGATTGACTGTGCCTAGATTGTTCTTTAAAGAGCAACAGTTAGAAGCCCAGGAGCTCTTCCACACCAGACTGCTAGGAGATAATTTGAAGAGCTCTGGAAGCCTAAAGCAGGTTGATATTGGAAAGGACCATGCTCAGCAGTAGGAGAATAAAGCAGAGCCCTGCAACTGGCTTGACTGTGAAAGATGATTAAAGGAACTGGGTTAAGTTTATGGACAGGGCAGAAAAATGGGAGCTCTGGCTGTTCAGTAATAGGGTGTGATGTATAGAGTTACGCTGGGGTGTACCAGTGTTCCTGCTGGGACTGAGGCCCAGAGATTCCTGGTTAGGGGGTGTTGTGCCTGTGCTGAGGGTCAGGTGGATCACCATATTTGGGACCAGGAAAGAATTTTCACTTCATGGTCAGATTGGTATTAACTGTACGGGATTTTGACTTCCTCTGTAGTGAAGGGCATGATCCTCTTCCTTGAATCTGAAGTACATTTTACCAGACCTTGCAGCAATAGGACACTAACTGCTGTTGTCCCCCTGCTTTGTGTGTGTGGCAGGTGAGTGCTCTTGGTGTCTTTGCACAATGTGCCTTGTAGTTGTGCAGCAGAGTTCATTGTGTAGTTAGACAAGGACTTATATGGCATTGTGAGGATAGAGGTAGTCCTGCCTTGAGCAGTGGGTTGGGCTAGTAGAGACTTTCTTTCTTTAAAAAAGGTGTGGAAGCAGCCAACCAGGTACTAGGATGTATATGAAACAGGCTGGAACATGATACAGAAAAAAGTATTCTTTTACATACAAGCCATGTACAGCACTATAAAAGGGTATGGTGAAAGTAAGTGGGTGCAGAGAAGGTTACAACATCTATAAAAGGGTATAACAAAAATAAGTGGGTGTAGAGAAGGGGATGAGAAAGATAAAGGGCATGCAGACATGCTTGCATAAAGAAACCTTTGAAAGTGCCTTGTCTTAGAAGGGAGATGAATAGTAGGCAATATGATAGAGTATCTATTTAATGAAGAGTGTAGAGCAGCTTAATCAGGAGCTTGTATTTACAAGAGCAAAGGTATGTGTTAAATAAAATTGAAAGTATCACATTTAAAACTGATGAAAGAAAATACTTAATCTTGATCAGTTTGGGGTTAGACTGTGGATTAGCTGTACCAGCATGCTAAAGAAATAGCGAATTTGATGAGATCCAGAAAATAGATGATTATATATGAACAGTAATACCCCAAATTGTGATAACTTAATGCTAAAAGAAGGCCTATTCTTGGATGGGCTGCTTGCACTTCAGGACTTAAGTCAATCTTTCTTCACAGTTGGAGGAAATGCTTGTTGGAACTGGATTATTCTTTATATGCTATTGTCAGGTTTCTTATCCTCCTTTTGAGATAAGACACTAAGGCTAGAGACAGATATTGCACATAAACCAGTGTAAGTGATTAGAAACTGGCTTAAACCTGTAATAGAACATAAGTTCAGTGTGCACAAACTAATTTCAGCCATTTTGAAACTGGTTTAAGATAAACCTGGTTGAATGCAGTATCAGGTTTATTTGGGTGAAACCAGTTTATGCAATGTCTGTCCCAGACCCCTTTCTGGTTTAAGTTAAACCAAAGCCCCCCCAGTATCCCAGATGCTTTGCAGCCTTGGGCTGGGCTGCCTGTTCCAGAGAACAGGGCAGGCCCCACCCCTCTGCTCCCTAGCCAGAGCTGTGGTGGAGACTGCAGGCACAGCAGGGTCCGCCTGGCTTCCCCCAGCCCCACTCTCACCTTGCTACTCACTGCTCAAGCAGAGATCATCTCCCTCCCTCCCATCTCCCACAGCATGGACCCTAGGTGGCATGTGGTATTCTAGCTAATGCTGTGAGGTGTTTGTGTATGTGTGTGCGTCTCCAATCCCACTGGGATGGGACAAAGGCAGACAGGACAGTGTCCCCTTAGGGGAGCTAATCAGCAGGTCAGCTGGTAATATCCATCCAGTTTCTTCCTTGGAAAAAACTGTTTAAGAGGAACTTGAACTAATGAAAAAGACTTGTTGTTTTGATAGGCTGCTAAACACTGTGTTATCAGTTCCCTGCTGGCTCCCTCACCTGTCAAGTTTGCTGTAGACAGTATGAAGAAACAGGGAGAGGGAGATTGAAAAGCTCAGTACCATGAACAGATGTATGCACTGTACATCCTCATTTTGTCTCAGTACTAGTAGGGGGCTGACAACACTCCTGCCCCTTAAGCAGCGAGCTGGGATAAGACTGGCACGGTTCAGGCAAGATGGGGGGTTTACACCCTTCCCTAATCGGAGCATCCTGCTGGGGCCTGGCCATGCCTCTTCCCCCCGCCCCAGCTCGGCACTAGGGGCGGGAAAGGAAGACTGCTTTAGAGATGATAAAATCACACACTCTAATTTCTGTCCCCCTGCTCTCTCTTTCCTGGAATTTTTTTGAATAATTGTGTTGTGCTTTGAACATTTTTCCTTTTTTGTGACATTTTAAAAATGCTTTTATAAGTCAGTAAATTTGATTAAATATTGAAATTGTTTCATGTCTTTACTTTGATTTAACTGAACTCATACTTCTGTGTGGCCTTTTTCATACAGATTTAAATCTGGATTGTTGCTGATTAATTGAGTTCTCAGGTACAACCTAATCCATACAAAATCTTGTCTTTGTAGATACAGCAATACAACGTTCTGTGAACCAGGCCACTTTTCTAGTCTTCATGAAACAAAATTTGTCCTTGGTTATTAATGTGTATTAATAAGGAAAGGGCTGGGAGGGGGTTCTCCACAGTTAAAACATGCCAGCCAACCATCCGAAAAAATTGCTTTGGGATTCTAGTATTCCAGTATTCTGATAATTCTTAAATAGTCTTGATTGGAAACATTAAGGGCCTGTCTCTCTTTTTTTGCTTACTGACAAATACTTTCTTTTCCCCCTCCTTTACAGGTTTTGGCAGCAGAAAGGAATCTAATGTTTCAAACTATAAATATTTACAATTTCTTCTTGTGACCAACAAATCTCAACATGGAGACGTAAGCTCCTTAGAAGGGACTTCAGTCTGAACTCTGGGAGGTAGTTTTGTGCACAAATAAAGAAACTAAGAAGCTAACAGTGCCTATATTGACCAGCAAGGATTCTGTTTGCTTTATAAACATGGCTTACAGGACCAATGAAGTTAATATACACAAGATATTGGAATATTACAACAAAAAGCCATCTAGCTATATTAAACACCATAATGATACAATTGTGACCGAACAACCTGGCTAAAATTATGTTGCCTAACTGTACTGAGCATGTTATGAAAGCAAAAGCTTTGGAGTTATTCCAAACCAGTTGTTCAGGGCAAGATATTCTTGTCATTAATGGTATGCAGGGACCATTCTTACTATAACTACATCTTTTGTTTTACATAAGGTAGATATAAACTTAGATTTATTTTGTTTATGGTGTCTTGCATATTTTGGATGAAAACTGCTGTAAAAAGCATGGGTTGTCTTGTTTGGCAGCCTAATGATGTGAAAATATACATTGGGTTGTCTAGGAGCCCTCCTATTTGTGCCTATGAACAAAATAAACTTGTTTTAAATTTTTCAACTAAAATTTCAGGATAGTTGTGACACCTTAGCAAATAATAACCTTTAAAATGTATGAAAACTTCATTTTAATTAGATACATAGCAATATCTTTTAAACAATGGCTGATTCTTTTTTAACATCAGAGCTTTATTTCAAGATACAGGTGTATCCCTTTTAGTTTCTTTATTAGTAGGAGGTTTTGATCAACTTCCTCTTCTTCCCCAGCTGGTGGGTATTCCTTTTCTTACAGACATACAGGTTTCCCTCACTTTATGCTGTACATCTGTTCCTGGAAAATGACTCATAATTCAAATGCGCATAAAGGGAACCGACTTTACAATGTAACAAATAGGGATATGGTCCAATACCTTGTCTGTTCTGATCCCTATACCCATTGCTACCACTTTTACAAGACAGTTTTGGTACTCACCAACAGCAGACACTACGCACAAGCACAGGGCACTACCATAAGGCAACTACAGAAACACGTGTTGCAGACTATGAACAAGGAGCACAGATCCACACGGGAGACTATATTTTGGTGTGTGTCACTCCCACAATGCACCGCACAAAGCAGCCTGACTGCAGGCTTCTACCACACCAATTGCATAAGAGTGAATTTACCTTGCATATAATGAATCTTTGGTATAAAAGGGTTATCAAATAAGAGTGAATTCACACATGCAGAACCTGCCTAAAGGGAGGGAAACCTGTAAATGGTAAGGAAAATGTCTGATACATTATGTAAGGACTATCTGTACATGCCAGACGGAGGATATAAACTTTACCTGCTAAGTAATTTTGCAGCAGGCCTCTTCAAGCATTTCAAACTTTTTAATGTATAACTAACTTTATTTACATGTGTATTCCAAGTTATAAACCAAAGTGTTTCACCTCCAGGTCCTTACTGTAATATGGCTCAGGGGTTATTCAAAATCGCCTACAATGCACAAAACTACCTCCCAGAGAAAGACTTGTCCCATTCTTCCACAAGAAAAAAAAAAGTTCAACATGAACATAATGGAAAATAGCCCGTTCCTGGCTAACATGATGAAATACAGTGCTTTGTGTGAACTGAAGTATGACTTGTCATGTGAACTCTACAGAATGTCTACATTTTCTACTTTCCCCACCGATGTGCCAGTGTCTGAAAGGAATCTTGCTCGGGCTGGGTTTTATTACACTGGTGTTAAAGATAAAGTTAAATGCTTCAGTTGTGGCTTGATGTTGGATAACTGGAAAAAAGGAGATAATGCAATGGAAAAACACAAACAGCTCTATCCTAGCTGCAGCTTCATTCAGGGATTGCTTTTATTAAACAACCTTGGATCATCCTCTCATTCTGCCTTTTCACCTCCGGCCACAACGAGCAGCCTGTCGCCACCTTTACATTCCATAACCCTGGCTCCAAGTTCAGATGAAATTGGTTACTTCAATTGCTCTTTTTCTAGTGTTCCTCAAGTCCCAATAACTTCTAGAGCAGTTGAAGACGCATCATTTTTGAGACCCAGGTTTTATAATCCTACAATGAGCACAGAAGACGCCAGACTGCGCACTTTTCAGATGTGGCCTCTGACTTTTCTGTCACCAACGGACCTAGCAAAAGCTGGTTTTTACTACACAGGGCCAGCAGACAAAGTTGCTTGCTTTACCTGTGGTGGGCAACTGAGTAACTGGGAACCAAAGGATAATGCCATGTCAGAGCATCAAAGACACTTTCCTAACTGCCCTTTTGTGGAAAATCAAACTCGAGATCAAACAGGTTTCTGCGTTTCTAACCTGGAGATGCAAACCCATGAGGCACGTGTTAACACTTTTATAAACTGGCCAACTAGAATTCCCGTTCGACCTGAACAGCTTGCAAAGGCTGGCTTTTATTACGTAGGTAAGAAAAGGTGTTTAGTTTGGTTTGACATATTTCATGATTTGTGTGCGCTTTTGCAATAATTTGCACAATTATTGTTGCATGACACTTAACTGTTATGATTTTAAAGGTCGCAATGATGATGTCAAGTGCTTCTGCTGTGATGGTGGATTGAGGTGCTGGGAGTCTGGAGATGATCCCTGGATTGAGCATGCCAAGTGGTTTCCAAAGTAAGTAAACTTTACCACAATTTCTTACCAGATAAATTAGAATAAGTTGATCCTGTATAATTTTGATATATATGTACCTTAATGTTCTATGATTCATATATATGATTTGTGATTTATTTTTAATTGCTTAGCTTTTCATTGTTTTCAGGCCTCTAAAATAATGAAAAAGTGAACTTGTCTGTAGTTTATCTATGCTGCTGACCCTGTAACCAGGTGCTCATTTTCTCTAATGAGACTGATATGTAACCAGGTGTTTATTGACATACAGCTGGTATTTTGATCAAAATAAGTGTTACCCAAATTTTATAAGCCATTGTGTATATACCCTTTTTTTGGTATGGTATCAGTTATTGAACACTTTTTTGGTATGAATAAAATCATATTTGTATCTTGTTCAGAAACTTGGCCATATCACAGCCCCAATTCAGAAAAGTAATCCTTGTCAGTAAAGAGTTATAAGTGCAAAGATGAAGTTCTGTTGAAAATGTATTTGGACATGGGCTTCAGTAATTCCTACTTCATGGAAGCAATTTGGGCTTTATGTTTTTTCAGCAAAGCTCTTAGCTAATCTTATGGGGAAAATAGAAATTGTAACTTGACATATCTCATTGATGTTTCAGATGCGAGTACCTGCTGCGTGTTAAAGGCATTGAGTTTGTTAGTCAAATTCAGGCAAGGTTTCCCCATCTTCTTGAACAGGTAAAAATTAAAATGTAGGTTTCTGGGTGTTACTGTCGATTATTAAAGGGGCCTAATTTATATGTATATTTTCCCTTGCTGCGTTTTTAGATAATGTTCTAATAGGCTTCTGATACGAGTGTTAAGCTTGTGCCAGGAAAAATAACATTACCAACAATGAATGGAATCGATGTTGATTTCATGGTCTCTTCTCCACAATTGGCTCGTTACAAAACTACTTAGAGAAGCTGCATTTTGAGAACTGATATCAAAAATGGCATGTGGGTATTGGAATTAAATGTTGCCCGAAGACCAAATTATGTAGTCACCATCTACAATCAAGACATTCTGATACTTAGTATGGGGGGGGTGGGTCTCATGGTCTCAGAGTCCCAGTGTCATGAAGAGAAGCCCTGATTATGCCAGGCTTCATGACTAATTTAAATCAGTAACTCTTGCAGTTTAGAAATCAGTGTTGCATAGTTTGGGATTTATTTTTAATTAAACTTTTCAAAACCATGTCTCTTTAGCAAAGGGGCGGGGTGTAGCAGATTTTTTTTTTTTTTTTTTAGTACGGAAAGCTTGTTTTACTAGAAATGTCCAGCGTTTACCGCATCTTCAGTGCCCACCACATTAGGCGTCTTAATGCTCACGTAACTGCCTGTACAACTATTTTGCAAACATTTTGAGTTAAAACTTCAAACTGATTTACTAAACCAGGATCTTAATATTGGCACTTCAATATTTTGAGGAATAGAATGCATTAGAATGGTCAGTGCTGTATGAAAAGAGAGAGGCTCTTGGATACTGATGGTATTGCTTTGTTTTTTTTCTATAGCTCTTGTCAACATCTGATACTCCTGTAGATGAAAATGCAGATCCATCAAGTATGTATATTTTTGCCATGGTCTTGTGACTTTTAGCGCGTGCAAACTTCAGTAGAATTATAAGCATAATGTAAATATATATTCTCAATAAGATTAGCTTGCAAAGCAATTTCCAACACTTTTAGGAAGCTATTGCATTTTGCATCTTTCCCTGCAGATCATAGTATTCCATTTCCACCTCCCCTTAATTATCATCAAGGTGTTGTGTCCATGAAATATAATATTTCTTTGAGGCTCATTGCAAGACATGTCTTGAATCTTGGCTGTTTTTCCCAATCCTGAAGATTTTAATGAAAATGATATTTTAGAGTTGGCCTCTGCCTGTTCTATAGTAGGCTTGAGTAATCCAGCACATAAAGCATTCTAGTAGCTTTCTCTAACAAGATTTATTACTAAACGAATTGCCTGCAATTAGGCCAGGGCTCTCAGGAATGGGTACTAGCCAAGATAGGGCAAGCCCAGTGGAGCACAGTAGGCATTTTCTGGCTATAAATCTGTCCTTCCTGAGTGGAATCTCCAGATAGAGTAGGAATGCACTTCTACTGGGGTGCATATCCTGTAGCAAGATGCTCAAGTGCTTCATTTATCTTGGCAGGTGTCAGGTAGGTTGATCAATAGTAGAGCTGGAATCTACCATTAATTTCCTAGCTGGGTAATTTTATCTTGAGAGAAGTTATATCAAAAGGGGAAATTTTACAAGACTTGACTTAAATTAATAGAATTGAAATTTGGTAGGGCATGGGAAATGTTGTTCTTAAACTGAATCTTTTTGTTGAAAAGAAGCTCTTAATCTAAGTTAATAAAATCTAACCACGTTCTAAATAGATTTTTTTAATGAAGCTTGCTTTTTATTAACTGACTGACTTCTTATACTAATCTAATTTTATATAGAGAGGATGAAAGCTTAAAAATACACAAAACTTCAAACCACCTAACGATGTGTGTGTGTGTTTTTGGGTTTTTTCCCCTCTTTTGAATAGTTATTCATTTTGAACCTGGAGAAAGCCGGTCCGAAGATGCAATCATGATGAACACCCCTGTAATTAAAGCTGCTTTGGAGATGGGGTTTAGCAGAAGATTAATAAAGCAGACAGTTCAGAGTAAAATCTTAGCCACTGGAGAAAATTATAAGACAGTTAACGATCTTGTGTCTGATCTGCTTACTGCTGAAGATGAAAAGAGGGAAGAAGAGAGGGAGAGGCAGTCTGAGGAAGTGGCTTCAGGTATGCAAAGGGAACAAATCTACCTGGCAATTTCTTGTTGAAACCAAACTCCTTTCTTAACTCCTCCTCCCCGTATTCTCAGATACGCTACAACGTGAAGGGTGGCTGACAGTAAACTAGATACATAATTTAAAAAGTTAGATGTACTTCAATTTACAGTAAAAGCTTTGTTATCTGGCATGAGTGGGGCAAGAGGGGTGCCAGTTATTTGAGAGTTATATGGAAGACAGTGCCATACTTGATGTGCATGCCAGATAGATTTGGCAAAGATTCCAATTGCTAAAGAGAGGATTTGTACTGGGGGATATTGGAAATTCCAGTTAATAAAGTGCCAGTTCTTCTAATTATGGGTGGTAAAAGTGAAATGAAGATTTTGCAAGATCTTCTAAAATTATGATGAAGCATATCCATTACTGTTAACAAATAGCGCTGCAATATGATTTTTTTTTTTTTTTTTTAATCTGAATGCTTTTTCTTTCTGCCTCACCCTTCTTGAATTCAAGATGATTTGTCGCTAATCAGGAAGAATCGAATGGCTTTGTTTCAGCGTTTGACCTGTGTGTTTCCAATCCTGGAGAGTTTACTGTCAGCTAAAGTTATAACTGAACTTGAACATGATGTTATTAAACAAAAAACCCAAACGCTATTGCAAGCAAGGGAAGTGATTGATACAATTTTAGTGAAAGGAAATTCAGCAGCCAACATATTCAGAAACTGCCTACGAGAGTGTGACCCCATATTGTACAAAGACTTATTTGGTGAGTTTTCTGAAAATAGTATGTATTAGGGGAAAAATATGGACAAAATATTTCTTGTGTGTGTAGAGATATATTTAAAGTGCAGTAACTTTTTAAAAGTTGGAATATAGATTATTCTAGTAACACGCATACTTTTTTTTTTAGTGGAAAAAAGCATGAAGTATGTCCCCATAGAAGACATTTCAGGTAATTCCTTTTAATTTTATTTTTAAAGGTGATCATAGAAAATTAGGATTGGAAGGAGGGGCTTCAGAAGGTCATCTAGTCCCATACCCATGCTAGGGACCTCAGGCGGTCATGTAGTCCAATGCCTGCAGTGATATAGGATAGTAACTGATTTGTCAGCAATATTTTCTCTTTTAGAATACCTGTTACTTATATTCTTTTTAACCCAAAATTAGAGATTGGATGTGTGCATTAATTTGAAGTCAGTTTTAATATATATGTTTTGGTTGATTAACTTCTTCCCATGTGCCCCCAAATACTGAGTATATGACTGACTGCTATCAGTTTGAGGATTGTTCCAGACCAGTTTTCTTCTAAAATGCAAAAAGTTAAAGCACAGTGCACCTTAGGCAGGTTCAAAAACTATATCGTGGGTACATCTACACATGCTCCTGACTGCGCAGTCATTAGTGCACAGTAGCTGCCGTTATTATGACTAAATGCGCAGTAACTACCGTTACTGCACAGTCCCAGCAGCACACAGGTCATTCCTGACCCTACACAGTAGCATTGGCATCACGGTTTGTGCCTGATGATGCTACGTTACCATAGCAACATGCTAAGTTGCTGTAGCTCATCACTACAGCAACTTAGCATCTAATGTCTCTTCTCCCAACTACAATTTATGCTTCCACCAGTAGGGTTTCTCTTGCCTCCTCTCTTCCTGGTTTGTAGATACAGACACTGACAGAAGTACATTTTCTAGTAAATGCAAAAAAAGGAAAAATCAGGAAGATGGAGGGGGAGGCGTGAGTGGAGGAAGCCAAACTGGATTATGCAACTTCCACATTTCTAATCATAATGCAGAAGAGATCATGTAAAGAGAGAAAAAACGAAGCTAAGTGAAATCTTTTTCTGTGTAGGTTTACCCATGGAAGAGCAGCTGAGGAGGCTACAGGAGGAAAGAACCTGTAAAGTGTGCATGGACAAAGAAGTTTCAATTGTATTTATTCCATGTGGTCATTTAGTGGTGTGCAAAGAATGTGCACCTTCCCTTCGAAAATGCCCTATTTGCAGGGGGACGATCAAGGGTACAGTTCGTACGTTCCTTTCATGAGGAGGGAAACCTGTGCAAGGTTTGCTCATGTTCCCGTGGGATCCTTGCATTGCTCAAGACTAAGCCAATGGTGTCTTAAGAATGGAAATTCTGGTAAATTGCTTACTTCATATGTACTGTTGGGCAATAATGGACTGTTGTCATTGTACTCATTTTAGACCTTATTCTGCCAAATAGTAATGAAGAGCTTGTTTTTCCATTGTTTTTGGAGAGATTTACACAAGCTGTTGAATTCTCTTGTTGAAGTAACTTTTTTTTCTCCCAGAAGGTTAAGTAAAGGAGAGAGTCCTTTCATAAGCATAACCTCACTCTGATCTGGAGAGAGGTTCTTTACTGATCAAGCACATTGTTTTGATAGACTTGATTTTTAAAACCAAATCTTGTGCAACTGAATCGAGTAGTGAACTTGACAGTTGATGAATGGAGCCATTAGCACTTTCAGTGTTGTTTCAGTTGCTGTTCTGATTTTCATTTTGATTTATTTATTTTTTGTTAACAACAAAGATTAAAATAAAACTGTAAATAAAAGATCCAAGTTCCACTCTTTTTGTATCTGGATATCTTAAGTATAATTAACAATTAAATACAAGATATGTTCATTTCCCAATAATTCTCCGCCCCAATAATAACGCTTATAGCCAAGTAGCAGCTACCAACCCATAAATTGAGTGCTGGTGTTAAAGAGGAATTCTAGTATAGGAATCACCATCATGATCTTAAGAACTGGAAATAAAAGTACTGGTAACTGGCTGTATAAGGACTTTGATTTTTAGATGGTATCTACTCCAGCCAGCACAAGAGCTGTGTTGGAACATAATAGTCTCCTTTCATAGCGCTTGGTCTCTATTTATTTGGCACTCTTTCTCACTCTGTTAGCTTTTTTTCAGTTTTAATGCCTGTGAGCCAGAGCTCTTATTCAAGGACATGCAGCAGCAATCTCTGGACCTGCCAGTCATGCTGTTAAAATGTTTTTTTTATTGCAGAACTCCTAGCTGCTAAACAAATTGTGCATAGGAAATGTATTTGATCTTACTGTCAGCTCTATCCAGTAAGGTGTTACAACTCTTGACTTCTAGGAGCATGCCACATCTAAGCTTTCTAGGCATGGAGAGAGTTAGGTGCCTCCCATGGGAATTTTTCATTGCACTTCTGAGTGGAGAGCTGCATAGTGCTTTCCAGTAGGCAGTTCTAAATGCAGGAGCATCTCCGTACCCATGCCCTTAACATATGATTCTGAAACTGGGGCTGTAAGCAGGGGCTTACATATCCAGAGCCTGGCTCCTTCCCCGAGAGTGGGTGCCTAAAATCATCCTTTCAAAGAGCTAAGTAAGATTTTCTTTTCTGATGTGACTGGAGCAGGAGGTGAAATAAGAGGTTGCTACCACTTCCATAATTACTTTGGTGAGAAGATTTCCTAAATAAATGGGTTAATTTTATTTCATAACCGGAAAAATCCACGCCTGCCAGAAGAGTGCTCTTTCTGCCAGACTACAGGCCAAACTGGAGAGGAGCACTCTATCCCTCCTATTGAAGCTACGTGACTAGAACAAAATACAAGCTTTGGAGGATCAGAAAGACCAGAGGGAACTGTACGAATTAGGAAATTTATTGTAATTATGCAATAGGTGATGGATGTTTTATTATACTGGATACAAACGTGACAGCCTTCCACAGCTCTGTGGTTTAAGGAGACGGGGACAGACCATTAAAATGCTGATGGGGTCAGGATGGAAGAGTCAAAGATATTTAGACTAAGGGTGTCAACTCCCCATTTCCCTACCCTCTACTGCCAGGCAACCTTCCTGGGCTGGATCTGGACCCACCTCCAATGGTGGGGCAAGCAGCACTGTGTTGGTTCAGGAAGTTGCAGAGATTAACACAGGTATTGCTCACACCTTGCTACCAAAATGCATCCACAGTAGGGCTTTCTAGCCCAGATTTTGGCAGCAGACTCAGCCACCAAAGTCCTGGCACCTCCTGATTGAATGAAACCGCTCCACAAGCCATAACTTTGACGCCCTTGATTTAAGTAAAGGATTGTAAATCTGTTTAATGTAGGAGGAAAGTTGGCAGATACTGCCAAGAAGATTGGCGTGTCAGCTTCATGGGTCCAGTATGCTTGAGAATGAACTAGGGCATTGGTGCTCAAACTTTTGGCCCTGGAGGCCAGCTCAGTCCTACAGGTCCTGTTTGTAGGCTGGATTGAGCCCTGCATGCTAACATTATTCTGGGGCCTGGCATTTCCCCACTCCCACCCACTGCATGTGGGATTTGGGCCCTCCTGCCCCTATGTGCTCGGTTGGGTCCTGGCATCTGGCACCACCCTGCATCCAGCTGTGAGCACTGGGATTGGTCACCCAATTCCGAGTGCAGGGTCCAGGGCTCCCCACAGGTCTAGAAATTTGGCAGCAGGAGGGCAGTGTCACCACTCCCCTGCCATCAGACTTCCAGACCTGTGGGGATCCCTGCAGGCCATGTGATATGACATCATGGGCTGGATCTAGCCCCAAGGCTGGGGGTTGAACACCCTTGGAATAAAGGAAAACAAGGAATGTAGAAAAAACTTTTATGGTTGGGGAACAGTAAGATGAGTATGTATGGAAGTTTGGGGCTAGATTTGATCCATTTCTGGGACTCCGAAGAAAATGATGTGATGAGACATGGAGTGAAAGAGGTGTGTTCTTTGCTAGTGTGAGCTAATCAGCTGGGGCAACCAGTGTGGAACAGCTAGAATCTCCCTTGCTGTATCCCAGTTGCAAGTACTTTGATTAAATGCTTGTAACTAACTTGTGCAGGGGCCATCATTAATAAATAGTTTAATATTTGTTTAGTATATTAAAACGGTCACTTAAAGTAATTGTATAAACTGCTATTGGCCTTTAGAGTTGATGCAAAAAAAACTTGGGTGAGTCATTAATATGGTCAATCAAATTCCAACTAGAGCCTGATAGTTAGAGGTTAGGGCACTGTCTATAGGTTGTGGTTCTTCCTCCTAGAACAATTTTATGCATTTTACACTTAAACAAGCATTGGACTGCTTTGGGGTTTGGGGTTTTTTTTTTTAATGCAGTCTATACAGTGCCAGAGCTTCAGTGGGAGAAATGGAGAGTACCCTCACCCAGAAGAGTGTTTCCAAGTTCTGATCCTCAAGGGAAACTTACACAGCACTTCCCAGAGACGACCCTATGAGCTCCATTTCATCAACCTGCTGGATACTAGAGATCATGGACTAAACATAGACATTGGATTTTTGATACATTATAATCTGCAACTGACGCCCAGCCCAGCCCAGCCCCTGGCTTCTTTACTTTTCATTCCATCCAGGAAGAGCACACACCAACTGCTGAAGCTTCCTTAGCCTGACGAAAGGTTTTTGAACTCGAAAGCTTGCTTAATAACTATTCTCCAACTATTTGGGTTGGTCTAATAAAAGATATCAAATTCACCCAAGGAACCTTGTCTGTCCAAGTGATTAGAGCACTCTTGAGTGGTTGGACATGTGCCTTTGAATCGTCTTGGACAAGGAAGGCAATCTAATCTAGGTATTCCACTTCCTGGGCTCTAACCACTAGGCAAAGAGATGGCTGGGAGGGCTGGTGCTAACCAGTTAAAAATAAAGCAGCTACTACAGCATTTTGTGAGGGGGCTTAATCCTGTTAGTGTGTGGCAGGAGTTTTTAACTAAGCATGCGTACCAGATTTGGTCTTTCTGAGGACTTTGGTGCTGCTTTTTCTGTTTTCTCAATCCCAATGGCTTGTGCCGGGGGTGGGGGCTGAGGGGTGCACAGGGAGGCAGATGATGGCTTGTGCCGGGGGGGGGGGCTGAGGGGGGCACAGGGAGGCAGAAGTGCTCTGACTACAAGTGCATGTTTGCAAAACAGACCTGAAGGTGACTGGAGAACTTCCAAGTTGAAAGGTACCGAGCAAGTTTGGGCATCTCCACATTTAGATGGCAGCTGAATGGGGATTTTTGAATCACAGTTTTGGATTGAGCCCTTCCCAGTCTACCTCAACTCTGCTCTACATGCCTATGGGCAGGGAGTTTTGGACCTGAACTGTTGTTTGTTTGTTTTTTAAAGCTGTAGAAAAAGAGTTGGACAAGCTTTTCCTGGAGTATGTGCAGTACTTCTGGATGCTATGAAATCCTTTTAATTAGTCATTTGGAAAACCCATCACTATTGTCTTATTTGTCAGTTCTGAATCACTTTGAGAATCCTACTGACTTATATGTGAAACATGCTGGTTAATTAATTATCCATTAAAGTACAATTACTCATTTCCTAATGCACATCTACAGAATTGAAGTGGAACTTGTTCCTGTTAGTCAGCCTAAGAGATACTGGCCTATGCCATCCCTAGCACTGGACAAGTCAGCTGCCACTGAGAAAGCATTGGACCATATTCAACTTTTCTTGGCTCAGTAAGATGGATGATACTATTAGGATTTTCGTAATTATGCCCTCTTTGCCAAAACAGAATATATAAGAGTACAAAGCAAAAATCTTTGACTAATTAGTTTTACATTGTATTATTCCATCCTAGCCATGTAATTCTTATGTTGTAAGCACTCTGAATTTTTGCAATAAGAAATTGTACATTAAACATTTATCTGCATAATCATACCATTTTTTATAGCAAGCCAGAGCATGTGCAATTTGCATTTGCAATTTACATTCTTTTTCTTTAAGGTAATGTCAAAAATAATTCTTTGTAAGATGTGTAAAAAGTTGAAAATAGCTAACTACTTACAATTTGTAACTCCTAGATAACGATACCCAATCTCTTGGAGTGATGTAGTATCAGATTTACTTTACTGAGGTGTTCAGTGGTCCAGGGCCAGTTATTAGTACATGTATGACATGCTGGGTGCTTTAGACTACAGAATAACCTCATAAATCCAGTTTTCAAAATTCTGGAATTCTCAAAAATACGGCATTTTTTAAAATACACTACATCAGGGGTTTTCTACCTTTTTTTTTTTGACCAGTGTACCCCCAGCAGCTGGTCAGAGCAGGGGTGGGTCCTGCTTACTCTGAGCTGAAATAAATTTCTGGGCCATAAATTCCAGTCCCCCATTATTGCAAGTAAGCACATCATATAATGCCTTCCCAGGCCTTGGAACTGAGTGTAAGAACGGCTAAATACTAAAAGGAATTAAACTTTGCTGTGCCTTACATCTTCTTTATGCAGTGTTTGGATGACACAGAAAGATCCAAAAACCATTATTTAGGTTATGCTTAGAATATGGTTTTAAACCTGATTTATTTATTTGGACACCTTCATCCCTTGTAGTTAGTTAACTAGTTCTATGACTGTTTGGCTGCAACTGAGATTAAGCTACAATTAAGCAAATGGTTGCTAAACATGGTCAAAACTATGGTGCAAGGCCAAGGTTATGAACACAATTCTGCCTTAGTAACATAATTTTTCTTTTCTCATACACCCTCTTTGCTCATACATGATCTAATTTTAATTTGGCAAATACAAAAATGTGTTTGGAAAATTTGTTTTCTTGGCCATGTTTAAGAAATTGATTTTGAAAGACCTTCCAGCATGACTTAAGGCCAGTCCATAAAGCTCTTGGTTTTTCTTAGGCTATTTATTACTTTAGTTTAAATGAAGATGAGTACCCTGTTTTCAGAACTATCCCTGACAGGAGGCTAGTTAAGCACTATACTGCCACCTTGTGTTCATGCTTTAACACTTTTTATTACTGGAAAGAGAGCTGATCTTCAGTTAAGGCTAAAAAAAAAAATTCTGTTATGAATTAGATATTCTTTTTGTATCTCTCTATCTCATGTCAGTACACCTTCACATGCACACATTTTAACTTTGCTTTAAAACTTCATGTTTCAAAACTGACAAGTGGTTATTGTGGGATTTTTTGTTTGTTTGTTTTTAAGATGTGGGATGTAAAGAAATCTTAATCAGATTGGAAAAGGTTCTAATACTTTTTTGTCCTCTTTTAAAAATAATTTTGTAATTAAGAGACTTGAAGTTTGTGAAAAATAAAGCCCAGAAGTTGTGTTTATGGCTAGACCTGAGACATTCAAAATATTTATAGACAAACCAGCCTATTCCTAAAGAACAGCATTCAAACCAGCATTCTTTGCATGAATGGCAAGGCCCTCTGATGACCTAGAGAGCTTGCAGGATTGCTGATAAACCTAGCCTGCTCACCAGCAGTGTTCGAAATGGCTTACCCTACAAAAACACGTACCGGTCGGTACGTGACCCATGGGAATGAACTCTTATCTGTGGATTGGAAAAATTCCATGTAGCTGGCAGACTCTCTGGGCTCTAAGTTTCTTTGATCACATGGTCCTCAACATCTTTTAAACATTACAGTATCTTCATATGGATGAGGTAGCAGGAAAGAATTTAGAAATGCTTTAGGAAGATGCTGATAGCCTAAGAGGCTGAGAGCTGGAAGGACTTAAAGTAATGGTTCCCAAACTAGGAACTAAAAAGTTGTCTCTTGGCAGACAAGAACATTCAATTACCCTAGATGGGCTCAGACTGGAAATGAGGTAGCATGTGGCCATAAGCCAACTGGAAGTTGGGATGGGAGCCCTGAATTGGGATCAAAAGATTGGATATCACCAGCCTACAAGCTTGATAGAGGCATTGCTAGGGGAAGTTGCCTGATGGAGGAAGTCAGGCTGGATAATCAAAATGGTCCCTTTTGGCCTTGAAATCTATGCTCCTGTGAGTGTGGATAGGTCTTCCTAGTTCTGGCTTCTTACTACAATCTGCCACTAGATGGGTTTCTCTCAGTAATGTTACTGCTAGCAAACTAATGCAAAAACCAAGTGAAAGTTTGTACTGCAAATAAAGCGTCAACAATTTTTAGTGTTAAGCCATGGAGCAGTGAGGCTTAATTACTATCTGCAGCCATAATTGTGTTCTGCTGCGTTTCCGAACAAGCTAACTCCGCTGTTCACATTCCAGTCCACATCCGACTTCCTTGCTTGAAAATAATCTGTGTCAAAGCTTCAGAAATGTTTTTAAGAGCTGTCTTTGGCATAGTTTGTGTTGCTAATACAGTAATAGAGGGGAACAGCTTCTTCTCAGAACTGAACTTTCTTTGACCCTTTGTACAAGAGGGTTTTTGTCAAAACAGAAGAACATAACCATTAGCTTCCCATATAGTTCTGTTGATCAAGAAACACCAGGACTTCTTAAAATATCCCCCTTCCACGCCCACCTCATTCTTGTGCTGGCAGAAGAGTTTTTGTCCCCTTTAATGATTTAAACTCTGGCTAGCCAACTGGTGGTCCATGGGCCAATAGGTTAATGTGCTCAGGCTCCTACATGGCCACCATTTCCTCTACTGCTCCAGCTGCTGCAGCAGCCAGTGTCTGCAGGATTCCCATCCCCACCTTAGCCTTTGTTTCCTGCTCCCGCCCAGGGGATGGAGTGGCACAGCCCAGGGTAGCCCACAGCACAGTTCAGCAAGGGAGCTAATGTAGGGGCTGCCTGTGCACATGTAACGGGGGTGGGGGTGCAGCCAAGGGGGCTTGTAGCCTGCACTAATACAGCCCCCGAGACCTGTGGCTCCCACTAGTGCAGCCTGCATGCTATGAAGCCCCTGGCTGCTGAGAAGTTGAACAACCCTGATTTAAGCAGTGACACCCAAAGCTGATAACCTGACTTGCCATCAGATGAGCTGGAGGGCCAGACTCTCAGCTGTTGTAGATCAGGATTGTCTCTCTTGACTTCAGGAAAGCTCCAACAACTTTTAAGGCCTGGTTCAGGTTGCCATAGAAGTCAGTGTTTTGTGCTATTCTGTGCAGCTATGAAACAGATCCTTAAGCTGCCACCATTCTGTAATGTATTTATACTACAGCGTCACAAGGTTGCAGTTATTTGGTGGTTTCCTGGAGTTGTGCTGACCATAGCATCTTCCCTTTTGCTTCATTCTCACTTCCTCTGCAAGGACTTAATCAAGAGGCCATGGGCTCAGTACTGTGATAATCAGTATCATTATGGTCAGGGTCCTTGGTCAGCCTGAGACAAAGGTGTCTTGGTCACTGTCCCATCTCACCTGCCGAAACCAAGATGCAAGTGAAGCTCCAAAGGACTCTGTTAGCTTGACTTTGAACAACCACTCTTTTAAGGTACTAGTGGAATGGTCAGTTAGTATCCTCTCTACTATCTGTTTGGTCCAAAAAAGATACCAAACAATTCTCGCCCCTCATACATTTAGACCAATGTTTAGAGAATTGCCCCTTCATGGCACCAAGACCATAGTCACCTACAGGCATGAGATCAGGGGCAGGCAAAATACAGGCCATTGGCTGGATCTGCCCTGCCAACAGATTGGATCTGGCCCACGGGAGGGTGCCCTCCCAACTGATTAGATCCAGCTCACAGCTGCCCCTGCGGTGCTTTGCATGGGGCTGAGCCCCACCCACTCCTGCCCACCCCCACTGGCCCCAGCCCCAGCCAGCAATGCATAGCTTCCTGGTGGGGCTGCTCCCAGTGTGGCTGCAGTTGCCCAAGTGCTGCTTTACTTCCCCACCCCTCCCAATCCAATGGCTCTTCCTCCTCTTCCTGCCCCACCCCCCACAATATATAAGAATAAGACTTTATTTTGAGCTATTATGCAATTGTCTCTATATATGCAACTCAAAAAAAACATAAATCAGGATAAAAATTATTTTGTGAAATAAAATTAAAATATAGTAATGTTTGGTTTTTTTAGTATTATTTTTTTTAATCTATAGTTTGTTAAAATATCTTCTTAAAGAATGTGTGTGTGTGTGGCCCTGGACTGCACACCAAAACTTGTTAAGTGGTCATCTAGCCAAAACAACTGTCCACCCCAGCACTAGATCCTCCCTGCTAGTGTTCTTATTGTGAGATGGAAAGAGGGGTTGGATAGAATCAGGTGTTGTTCCACCTCTTGGTTTCTATCAGTAGCTATTACAACATACTGATTCTGGGGTGTACATACCTTCCTATCAAAATATCAAAGGTGGACCAGCTAAAACTTGTAAACTCAAGGGAACTTGGCTAGTGTTGCATTATGAGTCAACCCTAAAGTTTCTTTGTCTCCAGACTCAGAATCCAGCCTGGACAGTGGTCTGTTTTTCAGAAAGGAATATTTTTGATATCTATGTCAATGTTTCACTGAAATAATTCTTATGGGCTTCTCACCTTTCTGCCATCCCTCCAGAAATAGTGGAGGGGAGCACATTTATTAAGGAAATGCCAAATGTTGTGCCTGAGGGCATTTTTACACATGCAAGTGCCACAGCACCGGGCACTTTGAAAAGCTCCCGGTGCTGCAATGCTTGCAGTTGTATAAGTGGCAAAATGTGCGTCAGTGCTGAGAAAAAGGCGGCAGCGTGCTTTTGAATTAAAACACATTGGAGATGCTGTAGTTCAAAAGTGCACCACTGCCATTGTCTGTGCACTAACGCACATTTTGCCACTTATACAACTGCATGCGGCGCAGTGCAATGCAGTTTGCCTCAGTTCATGTGTGGAGCAGACTCGATTCGAGTCTGCTCCAAAGCAATGGCTTTCCAGCACCTTGCAGGACAAAAAGTATGTGTATAAATGTTCTTTTTGTTGAGTGGCTTGCTTCCTTAGGAGCGTCGATTCTTTACAATAAGCCAATGGGAAGGAGGGGTTAAACTGATCAGCTGGAATGCAATTGATGTTTGGAGACCAGGCTTAAATTCATTTTTTGGTGCGGGTTTAGGACACATCATTGTAATAGTTAGTGGTATTCTTCAAATCATGCCCTAGGAAACTAAAACCCAGACATGGGAATTCTGGTGTATCACATCCAGGGAAGCAAAGTTACAGGTTAGTAATTTTCCTTTAGCTTGATTTATCCTTGTGCTCTTTTTAGGAGTAGGAATTCCATTAAAGCACACTGTTATTAAATACATGATCTGTATGAGCAGTTGCAGTTAGAAGAAAACTCCTAACACCTGGGTTCAGGATAAGCTTCAGAATGGTGATAGCATTTGGGAACTCAAATTGCAAATACTCTCTAAAAGAACGTAAAAGATTTTTAATTAGAGTAAAGATCTGTGTAATGTAACTCAATGAATGTCTTGCCTGCCAGTAGGCATGGAAGTTGCTCATAGTATTTATACGGGGGAGACCAGAATTTTAAAGCTGTGATTTTTCTCAGTGGATACAACAAGAAAGTCAAATGTGCAGAGTTTAAGGGACCTGAATTAAAACTCATGGACCCTGTTCCCTGTCTGTTTTAAGCTGTTGATTTTTAAAACTTCTTTTTATTAGAACATCCACTTTTTCAGGTTTGTTTTGTACTGTGAACAAGGAAAAAAAGAAATCCCAGCTCAAAGGTAAATTGTTAAAAACTATGTGAGAGTAGAATTCAATCAACTGCTCAAAGCCATTAGTGTGGGGGAAAAAACATGCATTTCTCCTCATGTTTCAATTAGTAATTTTACAGGTCACATCATGCCACATTGAATCCCACAGTGTCATCCCAGTCACATTGACTGAAACTCACCCAGCCTTAAGAAAGTGCCCTGACCTCTAGCATACAGAATCATGTTCTTCTTTGGGCTCCATCTGTCTGCACAGAGGAATTTCCCCCTGCCCATTGAACAGCATGTAGGTTGGTAATTAAGGCACTTTCCTGGGACAAATGGGGTTAAAACTCTAAATGTTGAGGAAAGCAATGAACACAAGTTTTCCATACCTAATGTAAGTACTACAAGGCTATTATACCCATGGTACGTAGTGATAATGCCATTACCAGCTAGGTCTTAAAAGGGGAGCAGAAGGCCTTGCTCACTTTTGAAGAAACGGTATAGGTTCTGGCTCCAGGTTGCTCTGCATGAGCAAACTAGCACAGGAAGCCACAGAACTGCCTCAGAACAGTGACGTGGTACTGCAGAGGCAGGGCCGTGCATTGCAGCTCGGCTGCTTCCCCTGAATGCAGGGCACCCTGGCACCAGGAATGAATGGGGAGGGATGCTGACCATAGGGCATGGTTGGAGGGTAGGCTGGGAGATGGACTGCAGAACTTCCTGGATTGCACAGGGGCAATGCACAGCAGACAGGGCAGGCAACACAATCAGGTTTTGAGGAGCACTAGTCTAGAGTAGTGGTTCTCAACCTTTTTAGTATCAAGACCCATTTGTAAACATTGACGGCCAGTCCCAACCCAGTACCCCTCACACCCAACCTGCTGCCCCTTGCCCCCCATGCCCCAGCCACCCAGTGTGTGGGGCAGAGGGTGGGTGTATGGGGTACAAGGGGGGGTGTGTGTGGGGCATGGGGGCCACCAAGCAGCCCCTTGCAGGCGGGAACTCTGACAATCTGCAAGAGAAAAGCCACAGTTTCCCACCTTTTTCTCCTTTAAAGGAGAGTCCATTTTTAAAGTTTGTTTGCAACACTTTCATATATTCTTGCGACCCATTTTTCGGTCACAACCCACAGGTTGAGAAACACTGGTCTAGAAGACTAAGCATAGGATGGGAAACTTGGGTGTAATCTCATCTTTGCCACCAACTAACTGTGTCTCCCTTGGATAACCACAGACCAACTGAATACTGCCAGCATCAAGTGACCTCCTTAGCCAATTATTTGAAAGCTTTGATTCTTCAGGTTTTTCCATGTGGACAGGTCCTTCTGTTTGGAGCACTGCTGAACTGAAATTCCTACCCATGGGGGTGCTGGTGTCCTGAAGCATGGAATGGACTTGCAGGGTTGAGGCTTATATGTACACTCTTCATTTAATATAGGATAAAGTGTTGTCATTATCTTACTAGTATCATTTTAACCGTCTAACAGATGAATTTCCATTTAACTTTCTTTAGAATACAAACTCTGAACACCGGCTATGAGCAGGACTCATAATTTTTACTTTGTAGAGGATACAAGCATCTTAAAGAATTTTTTCCTTACCGTTGCATTATCTGTTCCTAAATCTGACAACAGACATTAACATTGTTTTCCATAATATAACCCCCACACACTATGTTTCAAACAGCAGGAGTTATGCCAAAACATGCAGTCCTTTTGTTTTCTTCCATATAAAATGGATTATGAAACACTTCTATATTACAAATTAATATTTTGAGCCAACTTTTTTTGTAGAAATGATTCTGGGGAACTGTAACAGCATTTACTAAAATAAAAAACCAGCATTGAGAGTCTCATACTTAAAACACAATTTTCATTTTATTATTTATCTGTACACAGGTCAGTGGATCTCAGTAACCCTACTGAGTAGCACTTAAGACAGTAAAACTCTGGTACTATAAAAGGAAAAGTAAGAACCAACATGTGGTAGAATAATGCTTTGCAAACTGGTAGAGTTTAGCTAATAGAAAGAAAGAAAGAAAAATACATGAATTTCCCCCAAACAGTGTAAATAAGAATCACTTAAAATACTTTAAAACATTTTTTCTCTAGCTTAAAAAAGAAATAAAGTCACATGTGAAAGTGATTGTCAGGCTGGGAACAGTCCCACATTGTAGGAGTAAGAACTACTTGGATAAGGGAGGGTTTGCCAAGCCCGGCTCTCTCTTTCAGAGGAAAAAAAATATTTAGATTCTTTAGGAATAGAAAAACAATCCCCAAAAGGCCATTTTCAACTTTTAGGAAAGTGCAAGACTTAACAAGAATAAAATATTTCTATTAAACATTTCTAAAGTTTTTACTGATGCAAGACCTCTGAAGTGCTGCATTGCATGTCTCTGGCCATGCTCCACATATATTCTCCTCTGAATCTTGCTTGACTGCACATTAGGTGGTGGATTATCATTAGAAATAACCACTAAAGTAACATTCCCACCACAGAAACACTTTCCAGTGGAGAGCCAGCCACAAAGGAAAGCTGACTAAAACTGAACAAATGTGCATTGCTGTTTAAATAGTCTAAAGGAGAACAGATCTGGATTTCCTTAAGCTTCACACTACTGTTGCTTAAACAATGTAAATTAGAATTAATAAGACACCACCAGTGTAAGTGGGAAGGCAACAAAAAATAGCTTTACCCCCTAACGTACGATTCTTAGGCATGTCTACACATCCCTATGCTTCAGTATTTCCTTTTGGAAGTACTAAAGCACGGCAAAGTACGGGCGGTTACTGCACCGTGCAGGTGGCACATGATTAGCTTTTGCTCCTATGTTGCCGTAGTGGCATGCTATAACCAGGGAGTGCGCCACTATGGTAATGTAGCTGGTAATCACATGTAGACCTGTGTGATCACTATGTCGCTGTAGGGCGATGCGTGGATGCACTCACAGTGAAGGAAGGGTCTGATGACCCCAAAAGCCCTTGATGTTATCAACAGCAGTGTTTCTACTGGCTTCCGTGAAGTGTGGATGCACAAAGGTTATACGCCTTGAAAATAGGTTTAAGACTGTATGTACTATTTATGTGCCACCCTACCTCTTTTATTTTACCACTGGTATTTAAACAGTAACTCTTAACTATTCCTAAAACCTCATGTGAAACACAACATGGAGTTTCCAAATGAAAACTAGGGATTTTATGTTCAAGCGAGAACAATTTTCAGTGGAAAGCTTCATATACACAATAAAAGAGAAGTTGTTTTTTCTGTTACAATTTCATCTCTCACATACCTTTGTGACTTGCCATGTATCAATTTGTAATTGGTTATCAACCAGCAACTCTTGGAGAAAACATCCATCAGTAGATACTGAATATGGATGATAGGGGTACAGCCTCTGAATCAGAACTGCCTAAACCTCTGAATGCTGGAAGCTCCAGTGGAAGAGGAGAAAGCGGGAAGAAGATTTGGGACATGCCCTGTGCATCCTCCCCATCAGCATCTGCTGTGTGAGACAGGATACTGGGCTCGATGGATCTATGGTCTGACCCAAGTATATGACATTTTTATGTTCTTATAATTCTAAATAAAAAAACATTACAAAGTTTTTCTAGCCTTATTTCTTATTTATAAGAAAAAAATACTTCCATCCCATTCCCAAGGCTTATTTCATTTTGAAGATCACCAGGAAAGTCTCCACAGCTCACTTGTAGTCTAAAATCTGAGATCCAAAAACCATTAACAGAAGTTCACGTCAAGTTTTAAGTTAAAAATAAATTTGTTTTTACATAATGTAGTAGGAGTCACTCGCTTCTGTATTTACCTGCCAGGACCTACTTGTATTTTGTCTTGAAAGGGACTCTGTAATTTATTCAGACTGATGTGCCACCTGTAGAACACCCCACATTTATGGAGGTAAGTAGTAATCAAATGGAGTCATAATTTTGATGACACACAATGCATTGTGTTAATGATTTTGTTTCTCAGAGCTTCTATGAGCGTACATTGGAAAGAATTAACCTCAGCTTTAAGGAACATTCTTGATAGGATTTTAAAAAAAATTACATCTATAGTAGAAAGCCTATTCCCACAAAGTGTTCACTCAGTTCTTTCAATGCTTTTCGAAATCAGTGGGTGTTCAGGGTGTTCAAAAGGCTCTCGGCACTTTGCAGGATCAGATCCATAAAAAGCTTTGGAGAATTGTGATCATCTTTACAAAAAGAGAACTTTTTTTTTCCTGCTGTCTGCTGTGAAGCACCTTTAAATGATGGCATCATGTTCATCACTGTAACAGAAATACAATCATTAAAGTTTCTGTAGTAGTATCAAGAGATAAGAACACAGTATCACACATTTCAGAATAATTAGATCCAAATTAATGCTGGGCAAGTTATTTCCTAATAAAAGCCCATGTCAGGAAGTCCCAAGCTCCAATATCTGCCCCACATCTGAAGTGAAAACATCAAATGGCTCAACCTCTGGTCACTGTACCAACCACTCCAGGGTTTTTATGTCACTCAGTAGGCTAAATTACTATAGAAGTTGACAAGGAGCACATTTTTATTATGTCTTTCTTTGCCTACATTTAGTGCCAGCATCTTTAAAGCTATAAGTGGGACTTATCATCATTTTTAAGATTCAAATCTCATGATTTTTTTGGAGACTGAGACATGATTTTTGAACATTTAGAAATCCCAAGAAAGGGAAAATTCTACGAGTCAATTATGTTGTCTGTTACGCATTTGTTTAGTTGGAGGCTGGATGAACAGCTGGAGATTTGGTGGGTCACTGCTGATAAGGAGGGTGTGAAGGTGAGAGTGGATGGTTCCCATACTTAAACTTAAACGTAAGTTTAAATAGGGAGAGATACCCAAGTGGCTGAGCACTAGGCAAGTTCCAACAAGTCAAATGACAGCACCTCAAACAAAACACACATCTTGAGCTGAGATGAACAATGGAAACAAGAGGCAATCCTGAATAAGGATGTTGATTTTTCAACTAAGACTAGAACAAACATGAGCCCTCGGTAGAAACTGCAGTTGGGATAGTTGTGAATGATACAGCTTGATGATTAAATAACAAAAATGAAAGCAAAACAAAGATTTTCTTAATTTGCACCACTAACATTTAATGCAACAAAAAGGTGCAATCAAAGTAGCAACCGTTTCCTTATGAAATGAGATGTGCTACCAAAAACGAAGCCAAAAACTTCCAGTAACCAGATGCATGACTAAGAAACAAGCCCCAAGATGAAAAAGGCAAATGATCCTAATTAGTGATTGCACTGTGAGAAACCTAGCTTGAGATGCAAGTCCCAAAAGAGGCTGGTATACGGCCAAAATATCTTCTAATTAGGGTGATGAGTAACATAGAAAATGATGGGGCAGTTCCACTAACTGGAGTCCACGTGAAGGGAGCAGTAGTTAAGACAGACAAAAAAACAAGTCATTTGACTTCACAGATTTCGGAAAGAACTGCATTCTGATTCAGTGCACAGTGCACAAGATCTGGAGATCCTTCGGGCGCCAACTGCAAGACAGGAAGGAAGCTCAATGCTGAAAAATTAATTTATGGAATTCCTTTATTGCAGAGGGGAAAATTTGGCTTTATAAATCAATCATTTTCAAATGTGGCCGCTTATTGTTATACTTAAGATATGTCCATATTGGCATGGGTACTGGGATTCTTTTTTGTGATAAAAGGTAAAGGAATTAATCTTTTACTAAGAAGATGGAACACTAAACCCCATTCAAAACTGACTTGTAAGCCAGCTTTTCTGTATGCAAGAAAGTGGGAAGAATACAGAGATAATTATTTAATTCCAATAGTCTGGCTTGTACATCCAACGCAGTAACACAGCAGATGGAAGCTACTTTACTACAGTCAATAAAGAATAAGGGGAAAAAATAACAAAAGATTAATATACAAAGGGAGTCCACAGGAATCCACTGCTAAGAGTTAATAAAGAAACATTTAATATGCATGCAGCCAGTGGGTACGAGGTAGCAGTAGGCAGAAAATATTTACAAATCTAGCAAATGATAGGGTTGGATGTGCATGCATGCATGTAGACAAATTCTTCAAACAACAGCCTTCAGGAAAGTGAATTATAAGCTATGAGGACACCTAGTAAATACTGAAGTCTGTAACTACAAAAAAGATGCCACATTGATGGCACAAGGGTTTTAACATAAAGAACAATAACATTTGTAAGAAATTCCATGGGGGTCTATTGGAGGTAACTCCTGAAAGCTTTGAGGGTTTACTCCCAACACCCAGTATTCTCCCAAGAAAAAAGAAAATCCTGTTATGGAAATGTGGAAGAAAGAGGGCACTGAACAAAATTTACAGATTCAGTCAAAACTTTCAGAAGAAAAATAAGGGCAACAAACTGTAATGAACCTGCTTAGACTAGCCCAAAGGCAGAGCAGCAAGAAAGGCCTTTATGTAACACATCAGCAGAAAAATCTCATGTGGAAAATAAGATTTAGGAGTAAACGAGAATCTTTTGAGAAATGAAACTGAGGAAAGCTCTACGCAGCTCAAATGAATGTAAACTATTTTTAACTGTCTATTGAGGGAGAAATAGCAGTTCTTTTCTTTTTCAATTGCAGTTGAAAAAGAAAAGAACTGCAATTTCCCCCTTCAATTGCAGTTCTTTTCTTTTTAGACTGGACCTTAGGAAGAACTTCTTCACAGTTTAGACTGGACATTAGGAAGAACTTCTTCACAGTTAGAGTGGCCAAGGTCGGGAACGGGCTCCCAAGGGAGGTGGTGCTCTCCCCTACCCTGGGGGTCTTCAAGAGGAGGTTGGATATGCATCTAGCTGGGGTCATCTAGACCCAGCACTCTTTCCTGCCTATGCAGGGGGTCGGACTCGATGATCTATTGAGGTCCGTTCCGACCCTAACATCTATGAATCTATGAATCATATACCAAAGTCAAAGAACCAAATCTGCAAGAGAACACCCTCTCACTTACATGGTTCTGTACCGAATGCCTCTTCTTGAGTGGTATGTTTTGCATCCAATGTAGAGAATGGCTAGCATTCCAAGTGTCAGGACAATACCACCTACAAAGCTGCCCACGTCAAATCTGGAAGTTCTGGCTTGTGCAACTGCAGATTTTGAAGTGTGTAACATAAAGAAGAAAACAAAAAGGCAGATTTTAAGACTTGTAAATTCTGCTGTAATATACCTCAAATATAGTTCTATCTAGATTCTTTTCTGCCATTCGTTGTGAATGAGAAGGTCTAAAGTGACAAGTGCATGCAGTCCCATGGTCAAATGCCAGTCAACACTACCAAGTACTAAAACCATATGCCAAGTTCTGTTTAACTTCTGCACCTAAAATGAATAAGGAGGCTGGGCATAAGGGGCCCTCCTCCCTTATGCAGGGGTGATCTGAATGTAAGTAACAGCCATTCTTACTCCAACAGCTCACACCACATCGCTCAGAGGAGCTGGCCACATGGAGGTGGTGTTACCCAGGCCAGTGAAGGAGAGCTGGAATCTGCGAACAGTAATCTCAAATTTATCATAATTGAATTCGCTTAGAGACTCCAGCATTATGTGACACTCTTATTTTTTTAATGACCTACAACTAACTGCTCCTCTAGTATTTGCTGCTCCCTGCTGCGTCCCAGAACCAGCCTTTTCTAACTTTCTGCATCATGGCAACAGGATTTCCCCACCTTTAGATTCAGTTATTCATGCAATCAGAAACCCTCCAATGAAGACATATTCCTGCCTCAGATATCATTCCCCACATTCAGCCAACCAACTCCAGCCCTGACTGGTTGTGCCAATTTAGGAATTCCAGTCAAAAGATGCAGTTTGTGCCTACATTCATCTATGGTTGCCATGAGAAGGCTTATGTGGATAAGCAAATATTCCTGGCTGAGGTTAACGCATAATTCCCATGTGACACAGATTCGCCTAACTTGAGGTACCAGGTTTTTTTTTTTTAAATAAATGTCAATGTGTTGGTAAAGATGATAATGAAAGTAGGTTAAGTCAGCAGCTACCTTCAAGGTACCACTGACATTTAAGAGCTTTATGATCCTTGAGGGGAATACAACTCATGCAACGTGGCACTTTGTTATATCTAATACAGTCTTGGTTAACAGAACTAGAACTTTCCACCCCTGTAATCTCACATGATTATATCCAGCAATTTCAAATTCAATCCTTGCTGCCAGCAATCTACCCCGAGGCATAGCGTTACATAAACCAATCACATGGGAGACTTACCGTAGAAAAGAGGCTATTTGGAATTTGAATTCCACAGGATGTGGAAGTTGTTGTTTGTGATGAAATACTTTCCTGAATTATAACTATGTCAGAGAAAAGCAATAGAGTGGAAGAAATGACAGAAATATGGAAATTGAATTCTTTAGCCTACTGTGGAGTCCTGTAACAGATTAGTAGGGTATCTTTTGGCTACGATGCTGAATATTAACTGCGTAACCATGGTGAGTTGGTCAGGTTGTGTAGCCTTCACAATACTTTCACACCTTCTCATGCATCTGGAGGTTGTAAGTCACCAACTAACTGAACCTGACAAGTATTACTGGCTTTGCTGGTGTCAACAAAGAATGGTAGAAGGTGAAGATAGGGGGCTTACTAGGTCAGCTAGTGTGTTTCACCATGCCAGTACACGGTTGTTACCTGGAAGGAAGGAGATCTGGTTTCTGCTCTCTCGCAGCTGATTCGTGACCGCTAGGTTAAGAAGTCAGGTGCCTCTTGCTCACTTTGCTTCCTGCCCTAGGAGTCTGTCATTCCTGCCTGAACATTGACTCAGGTTCAACAGGAGTAGAGGGTTTCTTTACTGACCTGTCAGCCTGGTGGTGGTTCGGACATTTTCCTGGGAGGTAGGGGAGCTGAGTACAGTTAACCTCCCCTCAGTTGAAAATGGCTTAGAACTCAGGTCTGTTACTTTCTGGATAAATGCTTGAAGATACTATGTGGGCTGTGGTACCAAGCTGAGCCACTGCCATACTTACAGCTGAACCAATCCTGTTAGTATGCATCAGGCATGCTCTGGGGGGACACAACAGATCTGGCCTCTCCAGTGACAGGGGGAGTTTAGGTAACAATATGCTTCAAAGCTGAATCACAATGAGGTGTCAGCAGGAGTTAAGTCCCTAGCTACTCAGCCTGGATTGCTTCCAAGTTTGAATGGAAGACCAAATTTAGATGTCTTGGGAACTTTGCAGTTCAAAATGTAAGTGCCCAATGAATTTTGTGGATGCCTGAGTGGGAGTGTTCTGGCTTGCCGTTTGCAATTTGGGTGTCTAAAATCCAGTTAAGTCCTGGTTAGCTGCCTGACTGACCCATATGAATTTTCCTTTGAATGTCAAACACCCTTAAACATATGTGAAAGTCCCAAAATAAAACTTCCAAAAAGCGTCACATTATCAAAGGGTTTTTTGACTTCTGGGTGCTTAAAACATTTTGATGAGCTTGCCTCTTATTTAAGTGTTGAGAGATCAGTGTATTCTCAGTTATACCTATTTACATCATCCAGAGAAGTTCCAGGATTACACTGATGTAACTCAGATAAAATTATTTCCTGAAAATGGATTATCCAGCAAGCTGTGCTGTTTATAAGTCCCCAAAACATGCTAGGAAACGTGCCGTTTCCTAAGACTAACGTAGGTGAAGCTAGTTTGAATGAGATTTCAAACACTGCAGCACAATGTAGATAACAGACAGTCCGAGTTAGTGTGCCATAGGAAATAAAGAGCAGTCAGAGGCACATACCTGTTACAGAGACTGAAGCAGAGGTGGAAGGAGTACTGGCAGTGGTCACTGTAATATTGGGTTTTGATGGCATGCTTGTTTGGGGTTTTGAAATGGCTGTTGTGGTTGTCTGAGTGGTGCTAGCTGACTGGGTGCTATTGGCTGCTTTGGTGGTGGTGACTGGCTGGGTGCCATTGGCTGACTGGGTGGTGCTGACCGGCTGGGTACCATTGGCTGACTGGGTGGTGTTGACCGGCTGGGTACCATTGGCTGACTGGCTGGTGCTAGCTGTTTCAGGGGGATCTGTAAACATTGTAAAACATAACATCACATGGAGAATACTGCCATTAAAAACCCACTAATTGTGAATAATATTTTTCATAAAATTGCAACTATTTAACAGTACAGTTTTGAAAGATTTCTGTAAATCAAAAGGCTTATTGTAAATTATTCCTCCAGAAATAAGATGGAGAACCATTTGTCACGGAGTGTTTTTCTGCTACTGCAGGCACTAAGCCTATTAGTATCTGGTTATCCAATTTTAGAGCCCAACTCCTTCCACATGCATCTTCCGTGGAAAGGTGTCACTGCTAGGCTCCAATGCTGAAATCTAGGAGTAGGTGACAAGGTATTTTTGATGTATAGCCTCTGCTTTGTAATTTGTTCTATCCTGGATTTGGCCAATGTCTGCATTTAGGGGAGTTTTAGGATTCTGCCTCCTATCACCTTAATTGGAGTTCACAGCTAGAGCATAACTATCCTAGTAGTCATTTGGGGTGGTGGGAACAGAGGGGAATTTAATTTCAGCTGATTTTTAGTGAGAACTCTTAATTTCATTTGGGTCTCTTGAACCCTTGTAACATCTGAATTTCCCCCATGCTTGTAATTCAGTTCTGCTCAGGTCCCTTATGCAAGAAAGAGAAATACTGAGTTTTGAGACAGAACCCCTCCCCCACGGAGAAACCAAAGTAAATGTGAGGAGAACAATCTCCTTGGTTTCATAACTTTCAACTTCTTAAACAAGTCTACTGAAAACAGAATTATTATGGATTTACACAGATTTACATGCGATAATCTAGATCATGAGGAATGAACTGAGTATATTTTACATAAAAGACTGAAATATACTCCCTGTAAAATCTATCACAAAACCCCAACAAACTTTAGTGATTATTCTTAAATTCATAAATTTCTCTGCAAGATGATAGTGACTACTTATGTTGCACATGGGTTATATCTGTTTCAGTAAACAGATTTCTAAGTCCCAATACTCACTGGAGTGGGAACAGTATATTAGGTATAACTGGAAAATGTACATTTAAGTAATGTTCACAAAGTTCAAAGTTCACAAATTTTAGCACAATAAGAAATGTTCAAGAAAAGCAAAAAATAAGATCAGTAGCAATGAATGCTAATTACGAACCCTCTTTAGGAAAATGAGACTATTCAGGAGAACACTTAAGCACATATTTAACTGAGACAGGTAGTTAGCTGTGTTAATCTGAAGTCAGGCAGAAGGCAGAGTACACTTTACAGACTAACTGAATCAGAGATGCATAAGCTTTCATGAGCAACTGTGAAGTGGGCTTCATTAGATGATTACATATCTCTGATTCAGTTAATCTATAAGGTGCACCTCTTTGGGTCACGGACTCTACATGCGTTTTTGCAAAACCACAGTATTGTCAACCCCACCATGCCAAAAAGCATGAGACAAAGGATTTAAAAATCAAGAGATCGGCATGTAAATCATGAGATGCTATTTTTTAAGTGTGTGTGTGTGGGTGTTATTGTGAAGGTGTGGGGGCCCTGTGGGTGTGTGTGGGGGGTCTGGAGGCCAGAGAGGTAGGGTCCCCGCACACACCCCCGCACACCCTGGGTGTGGGTCAGGAATGAGAGGCAGCGGCAGAGCTGTGGGGGGCTGTGGCTTGGGAGCAAGGAGCAGACACATAGAGAGACACAGAGACAGACACAGAGACAGCACCCAGCTGGTAAATGGAGGGAAAGGGTCAGGGGGGAGAGGAGACAGGCGGGGGGTAGGGAGGATCGAGTCCCCACAGTGAGCAAAGGAGTGGGGCAGGAGCAGAGGCTGGGGTGAATGGGACTCCAGAGCTGGGGCAGGTTGTCCGGAGGTGCAGGGTTGGGGGGCGGGGGGTGTGGCTCCCCAGAGCTGCGCGCACCCCCAAGGGAGGCATGGGGGACACGTGCACCCTGCAGGCTCTGCGCCCTGCTGCCTTTGCCCTGGGAGCTCAGCTGTGCAATGCCAGTGTGCTTCCTGCGCCAGGTGGGCATGGGATGTGCCATGAGGCCAGCGTGCTCCGTGTCCCCTGCCTGCATGGTGGGTGGCAATGACGTCATGTGGCTGAGCTCCTGGAGCAAAGGCAACAGGGCACAGAGCCCCAGCCTGTGGCAGGCAGCCCGCCTCTGTCCCATGGGACACACATGCCCCCTACGCCTCTCCCAGGGGTGCGCGCAGCTGCAAGGAGCTGTGCCTCCCGCCACACTCCGGACGAGCTGCCCGCCACATAACCCACCCCAAGCCCCAGAGTCCCATTCACCCCAGCCTCTGCCCCACTCCCATCCTCACTGTGAGGGCCTTGATCTCCCCACCCTGCCCCTTGCCTTTCCCCCCAGTCCCTACCCTTCCATAGACTTACCAGCTGGGTGCTCTCTACACCCACCAGAAGGAAAATCCCAAGATTTGAGGGTTGTATCCTGAGATCGTGTGTTAGGGTTGATTTGATTTGGAAATCAGGAGTCTTGCAACTGTTTCGTGAGAGCTGGCATTACTGAAACTAACATATCAAAATCACAGCAATGCTGATTCTTTACATCCACTACTGAAAATGCAGAACAAAAGAAAAATCCTGTTGGATACATATTACAGACACTTGAATTCATCTTGCCTTCCCCAGGAGGGTAAAAGTTAAAGTTAAAAGTGCACCCTGTGTGAAAGCAATTTATATATTCCTCAGTAGGGGACAATCTAGCCAAGATTATAACAAAGAATGGAATGCAGTTTCACAAGTTCTGGCCAGCATTTAAGCTCTATTTGACTCTAGTTGTACTGTTACCAAATAGATTCCATCCCTGAAAAAGAGACAATGAAAGGTTTAGAATAAAATCCTACCACAAGGAGATAACAGATATGAGGAAATTGATACAGGAAGGAATAGAGAAAATTAACATGCTAAATATCTTTTTTAATGAAATACTTTATCCTGAAGTAGATGATTACAGTAAGATTAAACCCAAGACAATCCTGAGAAAAGATCATTCTTTTCCTAAGAAAGAACCAAACTAATGCAAACAAAATTAAAAATATTTTCCCTTCTATATTCCTATTATGTATATAGGAATTTGAGAAGAAGAGCTCTAAGTATAACCTGTTATCTTTGCATTATTTATATAACCATTTATGTCTAAAGGTCACCCAGATGTAATGGAATTCTTCTTTTTTACCACGCGAAGTTTTATTTTAGATCATTTATAATTTACAGTAATACTAACGCATTCTTGAAATAGATTATAAATAAATGGAATGAAGAAAAAGTAATTGGTCTTTAGTTATCTATTTAAACTGACACTCTTGTATAGCTTCTTAAAGCCTTCTATGAAATGTTCTTCTTATGGATAAATTTAAAAATGAAGACATATTGATCTTGGGATTCAAGTCTTCCGAAGACTGAGTAGCACAGCTTCAAATAAAGTTTAAAAAAGGAAAGACAACTGAAAGACGGAAGTACAGAACTGCTGGATTATTTAACTGTTCAAAAGAAAAGTAGTAGAAATCACACTCTGAGATATTTAAAACTACACTGATTAAAGTATTAGAAAATATTGTGCATGGAACACTCCACCACCTCCTCAATAAGAATTTTCATTGATTATTTCTTTAATATTGTGGCATAGCACATAATATCCACGAAATACTGTTCAAAGGCAACATTCATTAAAGACGGGAAATCTAGGGCTAGTCCATTCATGTGCTTACCTTGTGACAATTAGGAAACTCAGCTCCTTTATGAAGCATGTGTAAAATACATTAAGTAAAATATAGAACACATTTTAATACTGATTGCAAAGCCTCCAAATGGCATAATCATCTCTAAACAACAAAACAGCCCTTATTGTTAGAAGTTGTTCACTTAAGGTTCAAACTGTAAGCGTGCGCATGGGGGGAAAAAACGGATGGGCTACTGAGCATGGTACTTTGTGGCTGATAATCTTGTGGTGTGAAATGAGCTGGAGTAACACTCATGCGTGTGACGGGTGGGCTGGCAAGAACAATCTTCCCTGCACGCGCCATGACCTATGTTCTCCCAGCCATATGACTGGGTGCAGTGTTCATCCTAAACTAACACTGAGCCAGGCATTTTCTTCAAAGCGAAATCCTTAAATACACTTGAGCAAATCACTACTCCAGGCTGGCCATTTTACCTATGCAATCCAGGAGAAACAATTTGCATAGTAACCCATGTATTGGGTGTGTAGTCTCACCTCCCCACATTGTAATCCTGGGCTCTCGAGTCTGGTTATTTCCACCTGTGCATTAGCCATCTACATAAGCAATCCCCACTGCTTGTCTGTGCTTCTCTTCAGTAGATCTCAAAGCGCTTTACAAAGGAGCTGGCGAGCATCATAGCCCAGCCTCTAGCACGGATCTTTGAAAACGCTTGGCGCTCTGGTGTAGTGCCCGAAGACTGGAAGAAGGCCAAGGTGGTGCCTATCTTCAAGAAAGGGAGGAAAGTGGATCCGGCTAACTATAGGCCCATCAGCCTGACTTCTATCCCGGGGAAGATCTTAGAAAAGTTTATTAAAGAGGCCATCCTTAATGGACTGGCCGACGCCAACATCTTAAGGGATAGCCAGCACGGGTTTGTTACGGGTAGGTCTTGCTTGACCAATCTCATTTCCTTCTATGACCAGGTGACCTATCACCTGGACAAGGGAGAAGAGATTGATGTCATATATCTTGACTTCAAAAAAGCCTTCGATCTGGTGTCCCATGATCGCCTCTTGGAGAAACTGGCCAATTGTCGCCTTAGGTCCTCCACGATCCACTGGCTGGAAAATTGGCTCCGGGGTCGGACCCAGAGGGTAGTAATCGATGGAAGTCACTCATCGTGGTGTCCTGTGACCAGTGGGGTCCCCCAAGGCTCTGTCCTTGGACCCATACTGTTCAACATCTTCATTAATGATGTGGACACTGGAGTCAGAAGCGATCAGAACTGGCCAAGTTCGCCGATGACACCAACCTCTGGGGCAAAGCATCCACACCAGAAGACAGGCAGGTTATCCAGGCTGACCTGGACAGGCTCAGCAAGTGGGCGGACGAGAATCTGATGGTGTTCAACGCCGATAAATGCAAGGTTCTCCACCTTGGGAAAAAAAACCCGCAGCATCCTTATAGGCTCGGCAGTGCTATGTTGGCTAGCACTATGGAAGAAAGAGACTTGGGGGTCATCATTGACCACAAGATGAACATGAGCCTGCAATGCGATGCGGCGGCTAGTAAAGCGACCAAAACGCTGGCTTGCATCCATAGATGCTTCTCAAGCAAATCCCGGGACGTCATTCTCCCCCTGTACTCGGCCTTAGTGAGGCCGGAGCTGGAGTACTGTGTCCAGTTTTGGGCTCCACAATTCAAAAAGGATGTGGAGAAGCTTGAGAGAGTGCAGAGAAGAGCCACGCGCATGATCAGAGGTCAGGGAAGCAGACCCTACGATGACAGGCTGAGAGCCCTGGGGCTCTTTAGCCTGAAAAAGCGCAGGCTCAGGGGTGATCTGATGGCCACCTACAAGTTTATCAGGGGTGACCACCAGTAACTGGGGGAACGTTTGTTCACCAGAGCACCCCAAGGGATGACGACTAGGTCGAATGGTCATAAACTACGACAAAACCGTTTCAGGCTGGACATAAGGAAGAATTTCTTTACTGTCCGAGCCCCCAAGGTCTGGAACAGCCTGCCACCGGAGGTGGTTCAAGCGCCTTTATTGAACACCTTCAAGATGAAACTGGATGCTTATCTTGCTGGGATCCTATGACCCCAGCTGACTTTCTGCCCTTTGGGCGGGGGGCTGGACTCGATGATCTTCCGAGGTCCCTTCCAGCCCTGATGTCTATGAAATCTATGAAGTCTAAGACAGTCAGTTTAGTATCCCCATTTATAAAACAGTAAAACCAAGGCAGAGAGAAGTGACAGAGCTCGTCTACAGTTACCCAACAGGCCAGTGAAGACCTAGGTTCCGTACCTGGTTCTGCCTAAATCCCTGTGCAGTGCTCTCGTCTGCTAAGCAGCACCGTCTCTAAGCGCTTACATGCTCTCCATCATCACAGGACTATGAACCTATCCTCACAGCAGCCCTGGAAGTTGGAGAAGTTACAGTCTCTGTTTTACAGATGGGAAAAAGAGTCACAAACCCAGGCCACATAGGCAGTCTGTGACCGAGCCATGCTTTTAATGTAGACTTCTTATTTAAGATACAATATAGCAATGGAAAACCTATTATCAGCAGCGAGCAGCTACACCTGTGAAAACACCTCCATCAAATCACTTATATGGCACCTTACCCTGTTGGCTTAAAGACTGTACAGATGTTGCAGAGGACTGGGACCTGAGGCAGGGATTAATAGTTATTTCAGCCCTACTTACACACAAGAGTAATAAGCAAATTCAGTGAGAAAACACCCCCCTATGAATGAAGCCCCTAAGCAAAGATGATGAGGTGTGACACAAGCTGTCACTTTTAGATGAGATTGGAAATGGAGGTCCTTTCCAGCTGGGGTCATTACAGACTGAAAGGGGGCAATAGTCTTCTGACTGATATTTGTCACTCCATTACTTTGTGTTGTTAAAAAACAGTGAGCACAGGCCATGCCTCATGCAGGAGTCTCTGAATTCCAGTGGTGAGTGAAAGGATTCCTGCATTTGAAAAGCTTTTTAAATCCTTTGGGAGAAAAAGTTCAATAATATTAAAGAAGGATTTTTTATATCAGTGCATTTCAGTTTCAGAGCAAACATAACAATGCTTTATAATAAAAATAAGAGAAATGAACTATGACAAATTTTCACTAATAAAAATTGGAAACATTTCCATAGTTTATGCAAACATCCAGTGTAAGTGATGCAACATTAGGACCGATAAACCCAATATTCAAACATCTGGAAATGAACTGTTAGGGTTGTAATCATAAACTTTTACTCCAAATTCCTTAAAAGGGAGTAATCCTAAACTTTTATTCTCTTTCCTTATGCCTGTGCCTAAAAATAGGGCCTCTCTCTTTACATTGTTACATGATATCTGTTAAACAATTCTAGTATAATAAAAGCCATACCACTTCCAGCTGTGTGTCTGTCTGTCTGTAACGCTCTGGGCCAACTGTGCATGTGCTGCCCAGAGCCTTACTCACAGATAGACACACAGGAGGAGGCTGAGGCGGTGGAGGCCAGGGTGTGCTCTGTTGCACGGGGGAGAGGGAAGGCGCAGTGAGGGGGGCATAGTTTGCGGCCCTGTGGGGGGCATGGTGCGTGGTTGAGTGGGGGCATGGCATGTGGCACGGGATAGGGGGGCTGGCGCACAGCTGCTGGGTGTCGTGCAGAGAACGGATGTGGGGTGCGTGGGCAGAACCCACCAGCACATGGCCGCGATGCGGGGTGCACCCCCTGCGCCCACTTCTCATGCGGCACCCTGTGGCAGGGTGCCACATGCCCCCCCACCGCACCACGCCCCACCCTGTCCGTCTGTGCTCAGCACCCCCCGCTGCAGCCATGGGGCGTGTGGGGCCTGCGCCACACCTTGGGGCCGCTTCTCACACCACACAGCCAGCGAGCACTCCCCGTGCCATAGCCGCTCCCCATGCCATGCCCTGCAGCCATGCACCAACCCCTAACCCCTGCGTGGAGTGGGGCTAGACCCACAGCAGCGGGGGGAGTGCGCAGGGCCGGACACGGGTCTCCATCCCCGCTTCGCCCCCTCCCCACCCCCGTCATTCATGACGGGCATTTTGCTAATACAATATATCATAAAAGCTGGAATTCCATACACAGCTTAACCACCAGCAACCACCACCACATACAGCTAAATTCTATTGTCAAATCATAAAATCATTGGGTTGGAAGGGACCTCAAAGGTCATCTAGTCCAGCGCCCTGCAGAGACGCAGGACTTACCATACCTAAACAATCCCAGATAGATGTCTGAGTGCATGACACCTCTGACTTGAAAACACACAACTTAAAACTATTCAGCCATTCCCTGGAAACTTGGTTTATTCTTTATTCAGTGACATACAGAGGTAAAAGCAACTGGAGTCTGAAGTCTGTAGTTGGAGGCATTTGAACCATTTCTATACAAAATGTTTCAGCAGCACGTACAAGGAAGAGTAGATTGTTTTTTCCCCCATGAACAACTCAAAAACAACTTAGCTGGTTTAATTCAAAAGCCCATCTCAGGAAATAGTTGGAGAAAACTGTAAGCAACTGACGGAGGGAGGCAGACAACCTAGAACTCAATTTAGACTACAGGGGATCAACTTGCAGCTGTTTTAACAATACTGTATCATCTTTCACCTAGGACAATGAACACAGTCATGAAATGGAATAAATCATATTTTACACATTAAACCAAAACAGTAAGTAATAAAATCAATCATATAGAATATAAAGAAAAAGGGACAAGAATTCTTAGTATTAGTTCTGTGAAATTAAAAGCACAACACACAAATGCTGACCAGATCAACATTATACTTTTTTAAAAAAAAAAAGCAAAATTAATAATGTATAAAAAGCCTGACTAGTTTAAAAAGCTAAAAGTGTAACTAGAAAGGATTTCTAGGATTTAAAATGTTACACTTACCCAATGAGGTTGTCCGAATAACATTTTTTGCTGAAACAGAAGAAAAAATTAAATAAGTAAGTCCAAATATAGGAATGCTTAAATATACGAGTCAACTTTTTTGGCACTAACGTGTACTGAAAGAGCGTTAACTATCTGTTTCTTCCATTTTGTTTTGACTTGCAGATGGCAGAGTGCCTGGCTGCAGTTCCTTCTGCCAGATAAATTAATCAATGATGAAACACCAGGATATAATCCACATTTCATGTCTTTTTCAAATCCCAGTAACAGACACTGGAGTTCTTTGTGCCCTAATGTTCCACTCCAAAGCTCAACAAAGTTAGTGGACGTACTTCTATCAGAATATAGCACATACTTGCTAATTTTCTTAGACTTACAGTACAAATCTTTGCCCAGTTTCCCCAGAACATACCACCCCCACATATGTAAACTCTACTTAGGTATCCAATATTTGCACTTGTTCAAGCCTGGACTCTTGAACTCCAAATCCCAGAGTAAAGAGCTGGCTGAATCTGTAAAATGTCTTTCCTAAGGAGCCACACAGTCACTTTAAGGTCAGTTGACATCATCTTCACTGAATTCTGGGGTTGACAGTGGGCAAAGCTTCCAATTATTAAGTATCTTCCAGTTATGAAGCTTGTAATTTCTTTTAGATCTGCAGACTCAGAGATCTACAACATTGCTTAATGCCCTCCTACTAGAATTATAGTGCACAAGTGTTTCAAATCATAAGATTTAAAAAACTCCATAATTTACAAACACATTAAACTGACTAATGTGGATGAAAATATAATATAATTGTATGCGATCGCACAAATCTGGTTCTCATGCCAGAATTGGACATGCTGAACAACAACATACAAACCATGAGTCAGCACAAAAACATCTGCACTCTTACCCAGAAGGGTTTTGGTAGATTTCCACATTGTTTGCACTCTGATTTATGGCTTTTTAACTTACACCACCATCAAGACTAAGGTGCTTCCTACCACAATGAGCCTTTTCTATAGTGTATTTTTCATAACCAAGCCTTTTGCTGTTTATTTAGTTTCAATAATTTCAAAGCTTTAGGGAGTGGTTTTCAAAGGCTCAAAAGGGAAGAAATCAACTGGTATGTCTATGTTTTGCTGGGCAGCACTGCATTGAGAAATGCCACAGAGAAGGCACTGAGGCCCTTGGCAGATGTTACACTTAAGATGTGATCAGTCACTTAATCGTATTTTAAATAGTAATCTAGCAACACATTCAGGCACTTAAATGGTGCCACAGAAAGGGAAACCAGCCACAACATTCTTACACAAAAATGTGCAATATTTTTGTGGCCGGTTTCCATCATACTTTAAATTGAGCATGTGGCACAGTTAGGATGACACTGGAGTCTCCAATCAGCCCTAGGGCAGTCCCCGTCAGCTGAAAATTGTGCCCTACTTGCCAAAGCAGAGAGAGCCTGGGATCTTGGTCCTGGACTCCCTCTGCACCATCAAGTTGAAGTTGGGTGCCTGACAGTCAGCTGATAGTTGACTGGATCCAGGACTACACCAGGGCTTGAATCGGCTCCAGTGCAGTACCTGACTGCTGACATTCAGATGATCATCTGCTGGATCAGGACTGCACCAAGGATCCTACCAGCTGTGGTGTGGTCCCTAGAGCTGGCTGACTATCCATGGCTGGTTGGCTGGTTCCGGAGATCACACTGTGGTCAGCTGGAGTCCTGATGCACTTCTGATCCAGTTCATGATTGTTGGCCAGTTATTGGGATTACTCCATGAGTGGTTGGAACCTCAGTGTGGTCCCGATTCAGCTGAGGATCAACTGATTGTCATCTGTCTTGGGGGACTGTACTGAGGCTGGTTCAAGCCCCCGTGTGGTCCCAGAACCAGCTGACAATCAGCTGACTTGATGGTGTCAACTTAATGGTGCAAGGGGTGTCATGCATCAGCCCAGGCTCCCCCTGCACTGGCAAGTATGATGTGATTGATTCCCAATCCCAAAATTGTGCATTCTGTCATGCAGGTGTGGCATGGTAGGAGGCGTGACTGCTGAGATCAGGGAACAGATCCCACCATACCTTTAAACGAATATCCGTCAGCGGCGGAGAGGTAAAATCTAGTATAGCAACTGTGCAGTATCAACATTTGTGTGGCTACATTTCTTCCAGTTCAGAGCTAGTGTGCACAGTGTGCCTCAGAGCAGGGACATATAACATTACTATGGAGTAATTTACCTTGGATTTTACTCCACAGTAAGTTTGCTCTGTATTAAGGAGCACATGTCTGGCTCACATGACAAGCTACTAGGTGACAGGGGAGCTGGCCTGCACTGAGCAAACAGTTACCCAAGGTTGAAACTAACTAGAGTAGATGTACAAAACCAATACACCAGCATACTGTTATTCATTTTCTGAAGGTTTAACTATACCCAAATACTGAGTAATTTAGACCATTATAAGACTACATCTTGTCTGTCTCCTCTATTGTTAGTCTGGAGGAATGTCAATATAAGTCAGAGTAACTGAGCCATGCACTTGCACCCTTAGTGCAGCACCTATGTATTCCAGTACGGGGCTGTCTTGTGCCACTGGGATTTATTTGATGGGAGTCCAGCATATAATATTTTATGACTTTGAATAATCTTATCCTTAATATTTTACTAACAAATTTAAGTTGAAAGATCAGAAGAAAAGCATCTACTCTTTTAACTTTCTGCTATGCTTATTATTTTTCTCTATTGTGCTCCAATATGCATGGCCAAACCTAGACTGTATTATTTTATCTTTTTACATGAAATAGATAATTACTAATAATGGAGCTAAGAATCATGCACTTCTATTCTCTTTTTATAAGATAAATCCTAATTCTTCTGCTGTTTATGAGAATGTTATATTGTTAACACTTAAAGATTAAATACCTAGAATGGATTCTGTCAATCAAATATGTAGGGTGCATAAGAAAGATACATACACTTAAAGACATTTTGTCCTTTCTTTATGCTGTAACTAGGGACTTCCATGAAACTGTGTATTTAGTAGATCGTGTAATTGGCAGTCTCTTGTGAAATAGCTGGTTCCCTGTGAAAGAGTGTGGGGAACCAGCTATGTTAAAAAAGCTGGCAAAGAGCTGGCAAAAAGCTGTTTCCTAGAAGGTTGGGAGAGGGGGGAAGGGAGCAAGGAGAAAAAAAAAAAGGCAGACTGCCTGCCTCCTGAAGCTGGGGAAAAGAAAGAGGTGAGAAAAGTTCCCATCTATCTCTGTCTCTAGAAGGGGAAGCGGGGAGCAAGGAAAAGCCCTCCTGAAGTCCCCTTCTCTTGAAAGGGGGGCAGGGGCAGGATGACAGCCAGAGCAGCAAGTCAGAGAGGCTGAGCCCCTGATGTTCTCTCAGTCCAGAAGCTAGTCAGGGGTCAGTCTGCGAAGCCCCGAGGGCTTTAAAAATGCTTGCAGGGACACTGCTGCAGCATGCCTGCTTGCTTGTGCCTGACAAAGAGCAGGCATGAATGCAACCTGCAACCTAAGCCTGGATGTGACTAGGAGTCACAGCATCAATGGGCACCTGGAGTCAAAGGCGCACATGAAAAGGAAAGCTGCAGAGGCTGACAGTCAAAAGAAGCAGCAAGTGACCACGTCCAGGTCATCAGTCTAGGAGAAGGCGAGAGGAAGACAGCCTGTGGTCAGCTGGGACAGGCTCAAAAGGGACTAGATACTCAAAGGAAGGTCTGGTGGTTTGGGTAGGACTGCATGGTCCCATAGCGCTTGGGAGGGGTGCACAGAGCATGCCCAGAGGGGCAATCCCAAAGAGGCCACGAGGGCGATCCCATTCATGCCAAAGCACAGACTGGGGGCTAGAGGGCCCAGTACCCAGAGCAGGGCAGAGACTGGGGCCAGAGGCCTAGTAGCCCGAGTAGAGGCAGAGACAGAGGCCTCGGAGGGCCAGATAAGAAGCTGGGGACCCAGTGGATTGAAGCTAGAGGGCTCAGCAAGACAAAATGGGGCAGAGCCCAAGAAGGCCAAGGCCCTGACATGGAAATGATTGCAGGCTAGCTCTAGGACCCTTAAGCAGCCTCCATCCAAATAAAATAATAATATCAAAGGTGTGATGGGCTAGAGCCAGGGCAGGGATTGTGTGGCCACCAGGGGGCGTCATGGCCACCCCTGGAACCTGAACCTGTTAATTACATACATTGACTTTTCTTCCTATTTACATCACAAAGAATTTTCCTACTCCTTTGATCATAGTACCCCACAGTCTGAATAGCTTATAAAGATTTATTTGCCTCCAAGGTCTGGGAGAAAGAAGTTAACAACAGTGCATGAAAACAGGTCCCTTTTATAGGACTGTACCATCTTCTGATACAGGGTATGTGGACACTGACCACATTACAATGGCAAAATCTATCATGGAGCACTATCCATCCAGCATTATCCATTTCCTGTGACACTGATTCACATTCCCAAGGCTATGGTGAGTATTAAGAATCAAACATCCACTGCTATACAGTTTCATTCAACCACAATGGAGTGACTTTTGCTAATGTGCAAAAAAGACTCAGGAGTAACTTAAGGTGCTTTAGGGTTTGCTTTTCTGATATCTCTTAGTATAGCATTGGGGAAGTCAGATCTTCTGGCTAGGAAGATACAGGGTACAGCATCATTTTTAATTTTAGCAACAGTATAATCTTACTTGGAAGGTCTTTTAATGTTGTCTTCCCATGTTAGAAGATGTTAACGCTCCTTTCACACATACTTCTTTTACCTCTTTTTCTGGAGATTTGTTTGACTTTTCTGTTTGACAATTTTTGTGCTTGTGTACAGAGTTGCAGGAACTAATGAGTTATCAGACACTCACCTGTTGTCGAAGAATGGGGGGTTGTGGCTGATGGAGATGTAACTGAATGGGGTACATTGCTTGGACTGGCTCCTCCCTTATCTTATTAAAAAAGCAAAACAAAAAACAAAAAATGATGAAAAATTGACCTATCTGTGTTTAAAACCTGCCACTTTGGCTTGAGACTAAACAAGCCTTTCCTCAAAACATCCATATAACTGCCAGTCACAGCTACAATCAGAGTAAAAAGCCCCCTTTCCCCCTGCAGTTGGTGGTAATTTTGCCACTGATTTCTACTGCAACAGGATCAGTGCCACACTTGGATTCCCAGTGGCAGTGATCCCCAAACTTCCTGGGTTGGAGACCTTAACAGTCACATCCCCTGACTTCCCCTCATCCTTTCATGTTGTGTCATAGCTGATGCACTGGTGACTCTTTTGCTGGTTTTGTCTTGGTTTTGTATTTTTTTTTAAATCATGTTTGCAAAAATAAGAATGGAAAAGTGAAGGCAAAGCCCAGAAGGCTTTGCCTTCACTTTTCCATTTTCTCTCCCTGTTCCTTTCCTGTTCATTCTCCCCTCTCCTCCTGTGTTTTTTTTGTTGTTGTTGTTACAGACCAGGTCTACATTAATGGCTTTTGCCACTACAGTAATGTTATTTATGGATGCTTTTTTTAATGATACTCTAATCCTGGGAGATGCACGGTTTTGCTTGTACTGCATAAGCTGCATCTACATTAAAAGGATTTTACAGTAGATCAATACATGCAATGAGAATAGGCGTTGGCCATTTTCTCCTTCCTTCCTTTGTCTCATTCTTTCAGTTTCTCTCTTCTTCCTCTCCCCCCATTCTCTTTTTTTTCTCTCAATATTCTCTTTCTTTCATCTCTCATCCTTTTACTACTTCTGCTTTCCCAATCCTGTTTCCCATTGTCCATTCAGCCCTAACTTTCAGGTTTCCATCAGCAGTTCTTATCTTGTTCCCCCCTGCACGTGTGTGCTGGTGATGTTCTGTCGGTTCAGTGTTTCAGGCTGTTTCTTCCCCATGTTCCGTGTCTTATCCATCTCTCGGAAGTTAATGCTGCCAAGTACTTCACAGCCATTGCTCTCCAACTCCACATCTTTCCATAGTGATTGAAGGGAAACTATGGTATGAGTGTTACCTCAGAGACAGCTGGAGGTAGCAGGAGCAGCTTCATTGAAGCCATGACTAAGAAGTAAGCATATCCCCATAAAAGGGTCTGACGTCCTTTACACCAGGAATCACCGCTCAACTACAAATAGGCAATTACTGAGTTAACATTTTAAAAGAGGTGAGACAAGCTACATGCATGCACATAGACGCATATTGTAGTGTAATTCTGACTTGGGGTAAAAACAATTTTCATGGATTCTTGTTAGTGTGCCTTTCTTATAGAGGCCCCACAGAGTAGTGCAACTGTATTGGGGCCAGTCATGGGTGAGAGATCACCTTAACACTAGAATTTCCTATATTCTGAGTACTTAACTGTGCAACCTGGGCCCTATATTTGGTCTTGGATTAGATACCCATTCAGCATAGCAGGAAAAAAAAACCCACCATAGTACACAGCCTGCATGGAACTTGAGTCAAGGTATGCAGAAGTAACCATAGTAGCTGGTGGAAGATAGAGGAGTGAGTGAATGAGTGGCTACATTTGCTGCTGGCCTGCAGGTTGGACAATGATAGCTAATGAAGAAGCAGGGATGGGAGTGTGTCACTTCAGGATACATCTCTGAGTTCGTACATCCCCTAGGATGAGATAGCATATGAAACACCTTTTGCTCAGGGCTGTACTTTTTTCATATACTTTTTGTAGGGAATCCTCCAGATATGGCTGCGTTCAGCCTGGAACCTAGCCACTTTTCTATTTTATTTTTAATTTAAGAATCAAATCTAAATTGGGAACTAATGCTTCCACTTCCTGGATAAAGGCTTTTTCCATACAGCTGACATTAATGGAGCTGCATACATAGTAGCTTTACCTTTTTTGCCTCTTTTCAATTAAATGTGCGTATGTGTGTGTATGCATGCTCTGAACAGTAAATTTTCATACTTTATTCCTCCTCCCATGTATTTCTGCTGCATTTACCACAGTTCCATCCTGCTGCTCTAGAGAATATGAAAGCAGTAAGGACTTAAGCTGAGTTATGCTACATAACCAGGGCATTTAGTATAAATTATGTTTTCATTGTCTGCTTTCAAATTAGGAATATGGAAAAATATACTGTATACTGCTTCTCTGTGGAACAAAAAATTAACACTTACTTTGATTAGAATGTTCTGAAGGTTTTTGCGAGGTTGTAGTTACACCTGGGTCTTAAAAAAAAAAAGAGAGAAGTAAGAGGTTTTACCTGCTTTTTTAAATAAACATCAATAAAGCATGTATTTCATGCTCCAAACACCTTACAAAAATTAAAATTCTATATTGGGGAGCAAAGGTATAAGAACCTGAACAGACTAGAATAAAATCGCCTGCTCTCAGCACTCTAAAAATGACGTACCTACCAGCAGACATACCAATAAAAGACAAAATATTATTGAACAGAATGTTAAGCTTCAAGAAATCACCTCCCCAAATGTCCAGGTAAAAAAAAACATTTTCTCTTAAATTGTATGTACAGAAGTGCAAGGTACAAGGCCAGATACCCTCCTTAAGTAGCATCAATGAAACTTCTAGGTCAGCTACAGCAGAGAGGGAAGAATGAAGAGACATAAAACTTGCATGTCTTTTCTTTCCTAGTGTTTTTGTAGCAGAGGCAGGTGAGCCTGTGCCAGGAGGTAGTCCATATATAAGCAGTATGAATGCACATAATGTAACTAATGTAACTAAAGAACTCACACAGCTAGCTAGGAGACCGTGTTTACAGAACTTGGTAACCTAGCAAGAAAGCAAATGCTTCCCCCCCATCAGACAGAGATCCTCATAAGATCTTACAAGTCTTAGCAATTATGAAACCTCATTTTAGGAGTCTTACTTCCTAGTGAAGATCTCAGAATTATGAGGTTTGCAGATTACATGTACGTGTTAACTAGTTCCCACTTCAAGACACTGATATTACAATAAGAGAAATACAGTAGATGGGACATTTAATATGTTGTTTTACAATAAGGCTGCAATTCTACAGACTGCCTGTATTTACAGCAGAATGGAAATTGAGTTAAAATGTTTCCCGAGAAGGATCCAATCTTGCAAAACCTCCTAACCTATTTCAATGGGATATTTGTCTGGAAGAAACTTTGCAGAGAACTCTGTTTTCCCTGGTAGTCCAAGAACAGGTTTAATTTCTTAGCAGTTAGTTCAGATTTTTTTGTCTCTGCTAATCACAATCTTTATGTTAACCAATTCTATGCAATTGCAATCACGTGTTCTTTGTATTAAGACCAATAATCTGCCTACATAAATGAATGCTCATTATCTGATTTACTAAAGTTTTTGTTGTGCTGGGAAGTATTAATGGATCTCACCAAAGGGGTCTCTGACCTACAGACAAGAACAGATTTTTTCAAAGTTGATAGGTATGCTAACCACCCTTTTCTCAGATGCTGTTAAAGTACCTAGAATATAGTAGGGCTCACTGCCCAGAAGGTCTCCTTTAGTTTTATCTTTATAAAGTGAAGGACCAATTAAGACATTTCATGTACTCATAGAGGAAAACAGTAGGAAATCAAGGGAACAGCAGGTTGGAACCTATGCAATGCATCTCTGGTTCGCAGAGGTGTAGGTTGTAGCTGTGTTGGTCTAAGGCCATAGGCAGACAAGGTTCATTGGGTAAATCCAATATCTTTTATTAGACCAACTGCACAGTTAGTCTTTAGTTCTCAACCTTTTTAGACTTGAGGCACCCCTTGCTAGACTCAAGACACCCCTCAGAAGTGCCAGCTCTTAGCTTTCAATTATTTTTTGACTACAGAAATATAATCGAAGTCTTCTGTGACTCAGAAACCCCACAACAGGTTCCAGAATGTTCACACTATGACTTTGTATTGGAAATCTCTGGGTTTATCTTGTGATATGTATAGGAGTCTGCACAATGAACAGTACTACTATTGAGCAGCATCCTTTAAAAGGTCTTATAGCACCCTGATTGAGAATAAATGCAATATATTATGCAACAAACATTTCCTGGGACTGCAAAAACAAGCCCTAGGATGTTGTATGATTGCAAGTCTGTAGAGGGGACAGGGCACAAAAGCAAAAAACGCTAGAAAAGTCTGTGAAACGTAAGAGAAAAGACTTGTGAGGTATAGTAATAGAACAGAGATTCTTGGGGCATAAAACAAACAGCAGAGGACGCTGGAAACGGGCAAAGAGCAATGCCATTGGCTACTAGTATACTTCGATCTGGGAAACAGGTCTTTGTGTTTATTCATTGTAAATTAATAGGATTGAACTAAACAAATGCCTGACACTTCTTTCTCCTCTTATTACAGACAAACCTTCATATTATGTCTAACTACCGTACTTTGGCAGAAGGGATAACACCATTTCATCAGTAAGTCTGCTGTGTTCCTCCATTAGAAACACCAGTAGACACATCTTGAAATACAGCTATTTGTGGTTTACTGCACTGAAGGCACTGAGCCTGAATGAAAAACACTTCCTGTGCAACTCTCAGATGGTGTCTGTCAGTTACTCTTATCATCTGAGCATACTTGTGTTGTTTTAATGCATGAAATACCACAGATCTGAGGCAACCTAGTTTGGCTGGATAATACAGAAGTAAACCTTGTGTATATTCAGACTGAATGCAGTTCTTTCAGTTTCAGGTGGCAACGGTCTAAGAGTCATTTCCAAGGTTCATGGCCTAGTCAAGATGAAAGGGGGTGTACATACAGGGGTTAGAAATCTTCATGTGCATTAAACAGATAAAAGGGTTTCAGATAAGCACAGCCTGTCACTTGCACAAAATGTAAAGGAGCAAAATTTAAAATGTATTTTATTCCACCTATTAAATAAGGCCCTTGTATCTGAGCTGCACACTGGGGTTTGGGCCAGGGACCTCCAGAGCTAACAGACTGCAACAGGTGAGCATAAGCTAGCTGGGTCTGTCCCGGACTCCTATGGTTTGTAGGTCAGGAACAGAAGGGGACTGACTGAGTTACATAAACACATTTAAAAACATGCTTACAGCAAAGCATATTTAAATATTTCAAGATGAGGGCCCAAATGTGATTAGTCCTAGTGTTAGAGGTAGCTGGCATATATAACCTCATGTTCATTAGAAGCCCAGCTTCACCAAATGGAAACAACTTGTCCCAAAACACCATGTGATGCTACGGTTCTTTTACAGTTGCAGCGAAGTGGACAAGGTATTAGGTTCGTTCTGGAGTTATATAGCCTCTGCCAACAGGATGCTGCGTCCCTGCTAGTGCACAGTCTACCCAGAAGAACTCTGGTTAAGATCCACCCTCCCTCTGCAGAAGTGGGTGGCACTGGGTGCTGCCTGAAAGCTAGGATGGCCAAGGCAGCAGGAAGTTAAGATGAATCTAACTATCCCATCCACCTGTGGAGAGGGAGCACCAATGAATCCCAAAGTGTAAATCTGCTCCTCCCATGTGGAAACCCCAGCATTAACAGGGAAAAATCAAAGCCAGCATTTGGGAGACATGACAGGTTTAATAGGAAGGCCATTTCTTTTGAAAACTGTCTGAAGGGTTTCTGACAACTCGAACACCAAAGACCCGAGGGCCTAGCAACTCTACATGTGTTGTAACCTGTTCGATCTGGCAAGGACTGGGTCCTTTGAAAGGCGGCAACCATGGGGCTAGGGATCTGAACAGTTAAACAATTAATTGTTTAACTGATCAGCTCAGTGATAGGGTCTAACTTACCCCTTATTGTTTAGCCTGGGGCTGTGCAATCCAGGAGGGAAGGGGGGGCGGGGGCAGGAGGGAAGCCTTGAGGTGCCCCAGCAAGAACTGGAAGGTGGCGGGGCAGGAGGGAGGAAGAGGAGGGATGACTAATACCTAATAGTTAGGCTAGGCGTGAAGGAAGGGAGAGAAAAGGGAGGGGAGGGGTTGCACGTTCCCTCCCTCTCAGCGCACCGGCAGCTGCTGTGGGCTGGTAAAGCCCCTGGCTGGTTCCTGCCTGTGTCTCCTGTTTCCACTCCTTCCCATGCTGCTGCAGCTGGCCCCAGGAAGCTGCTTGGTGGTGGTTGCAGCCCCTCACTGGCTGCTGCACAACTGGGGTTCCTGAGCTGTGCTGCCTGCCTGGCAGGGCTGCTTTGGCCCCCGGATCCCCATGCTGCTTGGGGTGGGTGGGTGGGTGCAGCCCCTCTAACATGACAGGGTAGGAGGACAGGGCAGTTGCTGGCCCAGAGCTCAGCACCCTCTCCACCCTCCACTTCACAGATCTATGGACTGGAGCTCAGCGCTGCTGCACCCATCCCCATCCCTGTGCCCAACTGATTAATTGTTTAACCTGTTGTAATTACAGCAGGTTAAACGAATATTTTTTAAATTGGTATTTACATCCCTACATGGGGCCTAGTGTTGCCATCACTCTCCCCTCGCTACTGACCTGGAATGCCAATGGGAGTCCCATGACCTGAATTTTGGTGGTGGACCTCACCCCTGAATTCAACAAGAGCCTTAAATTTGACAGCCCTGCTATAGGCTAACAAGCCTGACTGAATTATGTCTCCCATGATGCAGTGCATTCTCCCCCCTGAGTGACAGGGTGCATTGGGAAGTGTCTTCAAATTCACAGTTTCGATGACACAACTATATGCAGGCTTGTTACAAATATACTTAAGGAATCATGCAAACAGTGTATGGAAGTTCCCTAAAAAACAGGAAGAGGAGGCTCCTTAAAAAAGCAGCCCTCCACCTCAACCATCTGAGACCCATAAAACTGCTGTCTTTTCTTGCTGCAACCAAAATCCTTAGAGACTAGACTAAGAGCCAAACACCCTGGCTGTTTTTTTGGTTCTAGAGATAGGGCTTGAAGGCTGACAAAAGTTCTCATTTCTGGGTAGCACAGTCTAAGATGCTATATATTGGTTTTCATACGTATTGCCAACTGAAGTCTTGGAGCACAATGAACATTATCCAGTGATGATCGGGTCTTTTTTTTTCTGAACCATGCATTGTGCTTTTCTCTGGGGAATGTGCCATTTGAAGAGGTCATAAAGTCAGCTTCTGGGCATGTTGAAGCAGATGCTTTCCCAGGGCCTGGTGTGACACCATGTTACAACAGGAAAAATGGTGAGATGGAAGGGAGTAGTCTTCCTCATTCCCATCTAGGGATGTAAATATTGTTTAAAATGCTATCCATTTAACCTCTTCCAAGTATAGCTGTTAAACAGGTAACTGATAAGCCTTAGTGACCTCTGGCAGGAATGGCCCCAGCCCCTTATATCTTCATCATGCTCCCAGTGCTGCACAGGTCCCAGGCTGGTGGCAGGGAGGGAGCTGCAAGCAGGTGGTAGCAGGCATGGCTGAGTCACTAGATGGTGCTGCCCAGCTGCAGACCAGCAGCTTCCCCTTGCCCCCACAGGCAGGGACTGGGGGCCTCTCCTGTGCTTGGATCCCCATCCCACCACTATGAGGCAGGGCCTTCCTGCTGCAGCACCCAGAATCCTAGCTGCACGGTGGATCTGCCTGGCCCCTGCTGCAGTGGCGGGGCCTGAGAAAGGAAACACTGGGTTTCCTTTCTCAGAGTGTAGAGCAGATAAGTATACAAAGGGCAGAGTTTTGCTTCAGGTGTCTGAACTATGGCTTTGAACAGGAGACATTTTTGAGAAATTTCCCTCCACAGAAATCGTTCTGGGAAGGGGAGCAGATAGGTTTTTAGTGTGCAGCTGCCCCCTCTCCCCTGCTCTCCAGATCTTCTCCAGACCGGTGATCAGTCTGGGGAAGATGTAGGTAGCAGGCTGCTCCATTCCTCTGACTCTTGGGGAAAGGCAGTACTGGGGCAAAGCCCCACTCCTTTCCTAGACCAGGGACCCTGGTGGGGCTGGAGGCACAGTGCTCAAGTGCTGCGTCAACGGTTAAAATTTCACCCTAGGCGACACTTCAAAGCCAATACCTGCAACCGCTCCAGAACAGGGAGAACAGAAGGGCAAAACCCAGAGGCAGTTGCTGGTCTGAAGAGGTGGAGAGCAGCAGTGCAAAGCACCCAGCCTCAGGAAGTCCCTGCTGCTCCCCTCTCCACCTGGACCAGACCAGGAGGGGAGCAAACAAATAACATTTGTTCTTGTGAGAGTTGCTCTGGTAGGGAGGATCTTCCAAGTTGACACTAGAAGATCTTCTCCTGGAATAGGCACGTTTCCTCCAGGAGAAACTGAATATATGCTTGTCATTTCTACCCAGGGAGTGGCAGCTCTCCCAGTTGAAATGTAATGCCAGTATGTGGCCTCTGCTTTTCCACTTGTTCTTTTTTATTTAAAATATGACCATTAATTTTCAGTCTCCTGGATTTTACATGATGGCATGTTCTGTATTTGTTTTTTGTTTTCCACTCAAGGACTTGATATATATTTGTTGCTTTAATAGTAGATTAAAGTGACAGCATTCATTTGAAACTCAAATTCTGTTTGAACATTGGAAGCCCGCTATAGTTGCCATCCCTCCCGCACTGGGCATTTGGCAGAGTACTGAGTATCCTTTCCAACCTGCCCTTGTACTGCAAATTGGTGTCATTTTCACGCTCACTGAAATAGGTATAAGCATCAACAGCAGGAAAAAAACAGAACAAAATGATTTTTTTAAAACAGAATATGGTATTTAAGGTGCACACTGTAAGTACTTGGAAATGTAAAATACAAGGGGTAGTTAATGAAGTTACGTCTGGATACACAACTTGTAATTTTTATCTATGTACCACTCTGACCTTTTTATCAGCCACTTAAAGTCATCTAGAGTAGTGGTTGTCAACCTTGTTTGTACCAGGACTCATGGCCAGTCCCGACACAGTGCCCCTCATGCCTGACTGTCCGCTGCCCCCAAGCCCCAGCCCTAGCCCTTCAGCATGTGGGGCAGGGGGTGGGTGTGAAGCATGGGGGCCCCAAGCAGCCCCTCACAGGCTGCAACTCTGCCAGCCTGCAAGGGAAAAGCCACATTTTTCTCCTTTAAAAGAGAATCCATTTTTTTTAAGTTTGTTCATGACCCTTTCATATATATGATTCCTGTGACCCATTTTTGTGTCACAACCCACGGGTTGAGAAACACTGATCTAGAGCCTTTCCATTGCCTTTAGACCAGGTTTTGGTGGCTTATTTCCCTACACTATCAGTAGGGACCTACTTAATTCATGGCCAAAGGAATTTTCACAGCTTAGTTGCAGCACAAAGACCCCATTTCATGGGCATTTCCCAGCAGCCCTGCCCCTTGGCGCTTATTGGAGAGGCCACCGGGGGGAGGACGGACAAGTGGGTGGCCACTGCCTTGGCTGCTGGCTACACTTTGTGCAGCCCCACCCCTCGCCACTGCTTGGCAGAGAGACCCCAGGGGAGGGAGGAACAAGGGGGTGGCCATCATTTTGGCTAATGCCAGCCCTTTGGGTGCTGCACCCCTCATGTCTCATATTACTTAAGCGAGCTGGTATATATTGCTTATCAAGGTCGTGCATTGGCTTACAAAGACAGATCATGCTATTTCTCATGTAAACAGAACCTCCATTGCATAAAAACGTCATAATACATTAACAATGCAATCAAGTGAATACAGATTAAGTTTCTTCAAAACAGCATGTTATTTTACAGGGACAAGGGAGAGTTGTTTTCTATTTAAAATGAGATTTGAAAGCCTGTTACAGTCCTCCACTTGCTTTCCCATTCCAATTTACATTACGGTTTCACCACAGAAAACACAACGTAAAATCTTTAACGGTGTATCTTGAACAGAAGTGGCAAGTCAGGACTGCTAGACCACTGATACTTCTCTTCCGTTTTTGATGTCAGGTTAATTTTTTGTACCTTGTTTCTGGTTACCTAGTAAAGACCAAATTATTGTGCTTTGCCTCTTTGAGGGCAGTTGTGATATTCTGTCTGCCTAGGGTTTGCTATTACTCATCATGGTATAAACATTTTCTGAGGATCATCACCGTGGGCCAAATCAGGGCCGAAAAGGAGAACTCCATAGGCGTGAGAATGCAGCAGACTTAGAACTAGTATTATTGTAACACCAAATTAGTCCCTTCCCTTATGTCAAGCAGTAATGTCACAATTGCAGAAAGGGCAGCAGACAGTTTTCTTGCCCCTGCTTGAAGATCAGCAAACATCCGGGGGCAGTGCTGTAACTATTTCCTCCTCTGATTTTTGGCACTGCGCTACACAATGGCCCTGACATTAGAGCTCTTCCCTCCCCTTTCTATTCACATTCTGAACAGGCCTCCTTGAATAATTCAAAAGGAAGACCTGCGACAGAAAGAGCTCCTTGCAATGTGTTCTTGTTGCTGCTTTCAACTGCAGCTTTGCTTATAAACTTCACATACTTAATCATCATCTTTGCACCTTGTGCCCTTATCTGTGAGTATGTCTGTGCACAAGGAGGAGGTGACAGCAATTCCAGGACAAATCCGGGGTG
>NW_005842595.1:103568-104856 GCF_000455745.1 Alligator sinensis | reverse complement strand
AGAGTGAGGTCACGATTTCTTTCCTACTTGTTGAATGATGAGCACAAAAAAAATAGCAGGTTCTTGTCTCCTCCAAAGGAAGAAGGCTTCTTTTTGGCTCTTCATTCAGAAATACTACAAATATTAAGTTTCATTTTACCGTCTGCAAAAATCTCAACCCTTAAAGAGGCTGAAGGATGGTTGTTTATAAAAATACCTTTTCCCCTGCTGTGTGCAAGGCACCTGAACGAGATGTAACCTAACACGACTACAGCTTTAAACAGTTTTCTCAGGAGGGCAGGGGATTTTATTCAATCATATTTCACTTCTTTGCCATCTGTGCCATCATAAAGCCAGTAGTGCAAGAGTCCAGAAACCAGGTGAGGGGCAATGACTTTTTTTTTTTTTTTTAAAGAAACTTTTCATGTTTCAAGCCAATTCAAGCCCCAATCCATGAATTAGTTCAGAACTGTAAGTGGCTCTACAACCGGCAAGCATCCTCCACCCCCACTGGAGGCTTCAGATATTTCCAAAGTCTTTTGGGAGCCTGGGGTTCGGACGCCCCCAAGTTTCACCTGCCCTCAGCCACACGGCTGCAGGAGCCAGCTAGGGAAGAGGTGAGAGGCAATGAATTCTTAGGGTGAAGGTCAGCAGGGCTGAGCTTTCCCCACTGCCCCCTGCCTGCTCCCCAGTATCCCGTCCCCTGAAGGGCGATTCCTACCTCTTCCGCAGCCGGCTCAAATCCTTCCCCAGCAAGTGGGAAACCTGCCACACCCCAGACCCAGCTCCGTGCTGGGGTGCAGGCGGCCCCTGCACCCCCAACCAGTGGCTCTCAACCTTTTTCATACCAGGACCCATACGTAAACATGGAGGGCCAGTCCCGACCCGGTGCCCCTCACTCCCGCACTGTGCGTAGTAGGGTCTGGAGCATGGGGGCATGGGGCCAAGCAGCCCCTTGCAGGCTGGGACTCTGCCAGCGGACAAGGGAAAAGCCACGGTTTCATAAAGTTTGTTGCTTTATTTTTAAAATCGGTGACTTTTTTCTTTCGTAACATGCTCTTGCTGTGATTCTCCACCTTTTGGAGACTCGAGGCAACTCTTCTGCACCACCCGCGACCTTGGGCTGATGCCAAGGTGACCCCCGGTGCCACCTTCCCCGCACGTGGGGACGTGCAGCCTCCGGAGCGGTGGCAGCGCCCAGGCCCCGGAGGAGGGCGGGCGCCGTGGGGCTGCGCAGCTCCCAAGGGCCCCGCCTCGTGCAGCCCCAGCCCGGAGGCGGCTTTCCCGGGACGTGCCCGCGCCGCACGGC
>NW_005842595.1:57542-103541 GCF_000455745.1 Alligator sinensis | reverse complement strand
GCGCGCGGGGCGAGGGCGCCACGTGACGGGGCGGCAGCGCGCGTCTTCCCCGCCCCGCCCCGCCCCGTCCCGCGCGGCTCCGCCCGAGCATCCCCGGCGGCGTCTTGCCTGCCCCACGGGGAGCCCTGCGGGCCGGATTGGGCCTATGGGACAGACATGGAGCACCTCCGCTTCACACCAGTGCGTCTCCACCTTTTTTATCCTCAAGGCAACTGCTCGGCATTTAGCAGTCCCCCACCCGACTCCCTCCATTTATTTTGGACTCCGGAAAAGTAATAGAGCGGGTCTGTTGCAGAGAGCGCGGAAAGACCCCGGCAGGCGTCACGCCACAGTCCCTGTTTGAAATCTCTGGGTTTCTCTTGGGAACCGTCTGTCACCTAACAGCACGCGTCTCGTTCAGCACCCTTAAAAGGATAATACATCAACCTGGTTTGAGAATCACTGGCTTAGAGAGTAAGGGAATATACTTTGCATCTAACGGGGGAAACCTGTAAGGGACACGACAGGTGTCCCTCGCGCTGTGCTGTACATCCGTTCCTGGGAAACAGCGCCAATTCGCATGAAGGAAACCCACTTTACAATGTAACACATGGGGATACTTTTCAAGACCTCGACTGTACGGACCCCCAGACCCATTTCTACCACGTTTACCGGACAGTTTTGGTACTCACCAACAGAGACAGTACACACAAGAACAGGACACTATCAATAATGGGGATGGCAACAGCATACTATAATACTACACATACAGAAACTCCCACATAACAAGTACCTGTGCCCTAGACCTGGACTACTACACCCAAGTGCAGTTCATAGGAGGTCAGAGACTTTCAACTTTAAAAGACAAATAAAACTTTTGCCATTGACAAAAATACCTATAAATGTCCTGTAAGTATTTTCTTAAAAACCCTAGGTTTTCTGCAAGTAATCATCATGAGAAATCCATATTCACAGTTAGGTCTCCTTCTGCATGGCCCTAGCTCTCCTAACAACTTTATTGATCAGTGACATATGTAAATAAAGGGTTGTTCAACACAACTAGGTCCAGAATAACATAGCTCTTTTAAGACAAAGTGAACAGGAGCACAGATCCACACAGGAGACTATATTTTGATGCATATCACTCCCACAATGCACTGCACAAATCAGCTGACTGGGGGCTTCTACTACACTGATCTCATAAGAGTGAATTTACTTTGCATATAACGAATTTTTAGTATAAAAAGGGTCATCGCATAAGAGCGAATTCGCACGTACAGAACCCACATAAAGCAAGGGAAACCTGTATTTCTCCTCTGACAGCCTAGTTCTCCTTTGGGGAGCTAACCTGTCTACACTGCATTTTGATAGCGAACCATCTCCATTTAGACACCCTTAGCTGTAGAGTCAGTGCTGCTGTGTTTCACAATTTCAGCCCAGTGGAGAAATGGACATCTGAGAAAGTAAAAATCCACCTATGGGAAATGGAGCCGACAGCTTGGTACAAGATGCGTACACAGAATCATAATCTCATGCAGCATTCATAAATACTATTGGCAGTCTCCAAATCATTATAGTGTGGTGATCTTGTTTTAGTTCTTATTTCTACCATGTTTTCCTGCTTCTGTTTTGGTTTGTTGCTGAAAGTTTGATTTTTCTACTTAAAACAAATGTTTCAAGTGTGACAATGCCTCCTACAGTTCTCTTGTGCTACTGCGCTTTTGGTTAGCCAGACCTGACATAGCTCTCAATCAGATCTTCTCAGTTTTACCAATTTTCAGGAGGTGCTGCCTTAAATAAGGCAGTTTTGGAGGCTGTTCACTTTGTCTTAAAAGAGCTGTGTTATTCTGGACCTAGTTGTGTTACACAATCCTTTACTTACATATGTCACTGATCAATAAAGTTGTTAGGAGAGCTAGGGCCATGCAGAAGGAGACCTAACTGTGAATATGGATTTCTCATGATGATTACTTGCAGAAAACCTAGGGTTTTTAAGAAAATACTTACAGGACATTTATAGGTATTTTTGTCAATGGCAAAAGTTTTATTTGTCTTTTAAAGTTAAAAGTCTCTGACCTTCTATGAGCTGCACTTGGGTGTAATAGTCCAGGTCTAGGGCATAGGTACATGTTACGTGGGCATTTCTGTATGTGTAGTATTATAGTATCCTGGAGCAGAGACACAACTAAACATTTTGGCACCTTGGGTGGTGGTGTTGGGGTGCCAAGTGCTTACTTCTTTCATAGTTTCATAGTTGGTAGGGTTGGAAGGGACCTCAATAGATCATCGAGTCCAACACCCTGCCCTGGGCAGGAAAGTGCTGGAGTCAGGTGATCCCAGCCAGGTGCTTGTCCAGTCTCTTCTTAAAGACCCCCAAGGTAGGGGAGTGACCCATTTTCCTTGGAAGCCCATTCCAGATTCTGGCAACCCTTACCGTAAAGAAGTTCTTCCTAATGTCCAACCTAAATCTGCTCTCTGTCAGTTTGTGGCCATTGTTCTTGGGTAGTCCAAGGGGTGCTCTGATAAACAGAACATCTATTTCTGGCTGCTCCCCCCGATGAATTTGTAAACTGGGCTGAGACCCCTCCAGTATCCCCCCTCCAGTATCCCTTCTCCAGCCTCTGAGGGGGCTGAGCCTTTCCATGCATGAGTCTTTGCGCAAGTGCTGCTGAAGTTGCAGCCACTGCATGAGCTCCCTGGAAATGGGCCACTGCTCTGGCAGTGTGGGTGGCAGTAGCAGCGCAGATTCCCCATGACTGCCATTCTGGTGCCCTCTCTAAAGAGACAGCCCCAGCTGGTGTCCTGTTCCCCCACCCTTGGCCCAGAGAAAAATATTAGAGTGGCCATAAAGTGTGTGAAAGGGATCCTGATGTGTCAGAGGAAATAGAATAAATGTTGTGGAAAATATTCAGAGAGAACACTGGTATGGCTTGAGTGAACATGCATCAGTGTAAATTAGGGTGTAGCTGAAAGTGTTAAGGGAGGATCAGGGTGGAGAAAGGGAGAGGCAAATAAACTTTGTTCATGAAAACCTTAGAGTGTAAACAATAATTAACTTTTCTCACTGACAATTTGAAATGATTTACTGTGGCCTCTGTGAGGAAAAGTAATTGTATTTTTCTGATTGACAGGGCAGTGCATTATCGAATAGGAACATTAGATGCAAAACTACCTTTCCTCTTCACTAGGGCTTACTTTAGAACATTCTTAAAATGTTCTGATGAAGGGCTGTAGCCATTGTACTGTGCTCTGTTCACACCCTGTTTAAATTCACATTGACTGTACAGACTACTATATAGTCTACAGTTGTGTTGCATGCTCTTAAACAATCAGATTTAAAGATATGACAGTTTTTTGGAATTTCCCTGTGTACTTGGGAGAGCTTTTATACATCATAGTTCTTATTTTATGTGCATGATTTGTAGCCATTCATACATCATCCTGTAGAACTAAATGGCCTGCATAAAGATAGCAAAAATAAATGCTTTAGATGTCCTTCTATGACTACCTTTGAACTCATAATTCTTTAACCGCTTTAATAGATTTTCTCAGATTAAACATGATTATCAAACTGGGGGGAGGGGTTAGAAAAACTTCTCTGTTTTTAAAAAGTGGAAACTGAATACGAGTATTTTTCCTTTAAAAACAAATAAAAATAGAAAGCTTGATAAAAAGTCACAGTCTGCTACCTAACTACAGTCTCCTAAACTAGAGGACAAAGAGTCTCTCTTTATGTATGTCATTATATGGCTATCCTCAAGGTGTTACTTGAGTGCCTCATAAATACTAAATAATTTATCCTCATTGTGATGTTATTTCTATTTTTATATGTGAAGTTGAAAGCACCTGGAAGTTAAATGGCTCAAGGTCACAAAGGCAGTCTGTAGCAGAATTGGGAACAGAATTTATTTTTCCTGATTCCTAGTGCAATGAAACCATCCTTTCTTCCTTCCTTTTAGCTACCTTTTCCTGTATCTGAGGACCAGCTTCAAATTGGTTTTTAAGCACTTACATTGGATTACATTGGGGCTTGGGTGCCCAGGTTCCAAAGTGCAATTCAAGTTGGCCGTGCACCAGCAGCCACAGAATTCTTTGAATGCCTGAATTCATTCTGGGCTGTAACTCTCCACAGGCACCTACAGGAAGGCTTCTGTGGATGCCTAGAAGGAAGGTAGGTGGCACCTAACTCCTGTTTCAGATTTATTATTGTGATTGAAATTGTTGTTTGGAGTCACATAGGGAGGTCTCTGCTAAGTGGAAAAAACACACACCTACATATATTGCATCAACAACATTGAAATTAGCCTGGAGGAGGAGGAGAAAGAAGTGGAGATGTAGCCAGTCTTCTTCTTTGGCAGTTCCTCACAGTTGAGGATGTTTGTCTTCCATGGTTGTCTTATCTGTGCATCCAAAGATGGCTGATGAGGCCTATCCGGGATCAACAGACTCTAGTACAGCTCGGACATGTGTTTCTGTGTGGAGTGGGTAGTCTGTGACACCCTGTTTCTGCTGCTTCTGTTTTTCCATCTCCTGTTGTTGTTGTGAGTTTTCAAAATAACTGAGATCCCTGCAGCAGACTCTTCCTCCATTTGGGGTGGTATTTGGTGGTAGTCTCCCATGAGTTGACATCTATGTTGCAATTTTTTAAGCTGGCCTTGAGGCTGTCCCTGAAACACTTTCTCTGCCCTCCTCTTGAGCATATCCCTTGGCTGAGCTGGGAGAATAATTTTGCTTTGGGAGTTGAGTCAGACATCCAGATGGTATGGCTGGCCCAACAAAGTTGATGCCAGATAATCATTGCCTCAGTACTCATGGTGTTTGCTTGAAGGAGGACACTAACATTGGTGGATCTGCTGGCATTGGATTTATGACCGAGATACCTTGTTCTGGGTAGACCCAAACCCTCAGACTGGCCACAAACTCTCCACTCAATAATAGGCAATTTATTGATATACTGTGATAGCAGGTACGAATAATGCAAACAGTTCTATATCTACAAGTCCCAGGGTTCACAGAGTCAAGGTACGTCTGGCCAATACACAAGCTTCACTCTGAGATTCTCTCAGAGAATGTCAGATGTCAGCAGCCTGGAGGTTGAAGGCCAAGGCCTAACCCCCCCAAGAGTGGGGCGGGTGAGACAAGCTGGTGATGTGCCCTCTGTCCATGGTGGCCTCGGGTTCCCCTCTCAGGGACCGTTTGCTGCTCTAAAATTCCCCCTCCTCTGATGACTTTTCATGTTTGGGCATTGTTGATTGGTTTACTTGTGGCTGTCATACTGTCCATGTTCTGCCAGCATATTCCTTTGTTTCACAAATCCATCATATGTACACATCCTAATTTGGGCTTTACCGGTGTCTTCTGCTAATTTGGTCTGTTCCCCAAAACTAGAAATCCCAAGGGCTCTGCAGCTGGGCATTGTGATGTGGCTAACACAGCAGAGTCCCTTATCTCATGTTATGGAACAATATGGAACATATCTTCCATTTCCCAGCCTATGTGTCTGCTTGCTGCTTGCCTGTGTCAAACACAGTGGGCCTTGAAGAAACTTTGTCACAAACAGGCTTTTAGAAATCAATTAACCCTTGCCATTGCCCTGGATCATTATTCCAATGCATATCTACTTTACCTACAAGCCAGTTCCCAAAAGCAAACCTCTAAATACCATTTTCTAGGCAACCCGTCTCTCTTCCTACTGGATTCCATGGATCTTCTGCGGGCAGTGTTGATGGTATGTTATTCATGACTCAGCTCTGTACAGCAGTGGGATCGTGACTACTTGATAAACCATGAGTTTGGTTTCAGATCTCATGTCACGATCTTTAAACACCTGTTTCTTCAGGCTTCCAATTTATCCAGTATTTGAGTGGTTATAGCATTTGGCCAGGGTATGACAGGCATAAATTTTTAGGCTTTACTCAGCCTGTGTGGATTCTACTCACTTCTCTTACTTCCTAGGGAGGTGTCCTAACCATAAAGAAAAGTGAGTGAAAGCACTCTTCACTCTTCCTGTTGAATCTGGAGAGTAAAGCCAGGGGGCCAGAAGAAGCATGTATGCTAGTGGTTAGAGCACCCCTCTGGGAAGACAGAGGCCTAGCTTCAGGTCTATGCTGCCAGAATTTTTTTCTGTCTTTAATCAGCCACATCCCTATACTACTGGTCTAACATAAAATAGATAAATGGGGTTGCCAATAGGGGCCAGAACCCAGGATTCCTCCCTCCTAAAGGCCTGCCAAACCACTAGGTTCACATTGGAGGAAGCCACATCCTTGTATTATTTCTTACACCATTTGATGCTCTCCTCAGAAATGAGATTAGACTTTGTGAAACATGAGTGAATGGAGACACCTAATGGACAACTTGAGTCAGTTACCTAAGTTCCTGAGAGGGCAGGAATTCAGGTATATATATCCCTGTCCTATTGGTCACGTATACGTGCTTCTGGGTTTTCTGAAATGTCTTTTGCAGACGCGCATTGCTCCTCGTTCTCTTTGCAAAGTGTACAATGCCTTTGAAGTTGCTCCATTGACTGTGACTCTATAGATTCTATCATAGTGTTAGAGTGATATTCCAGGAATTATGTGAGGCAAGGATTTCTTAGAGTGATATCTTTTATTGCACCAGCTGCACAGTAGGGTTGTGTGAAGCTTTGGGTGCTGATTCGATTCGGAGGAGAATCGGCCCAATTCAACAACCGAAAGTCTGAATCCAAATTGAATCAGGAGACCAATAAAAATGTCTGAATTGATCCAAAGCCTCTGAATTGATTCGGAAAAAGATTCGTAGGCGTTCTGGAGACTCAGCAATTTTGGCATTCCCTGCTCGCCTCCACAAGGAGCTGGACCCGGACTCCATGCCAGTAAGTAGGGGGTGGCTGGGGGGTGGTGGAGAAAGGGGGAGGGGACCATGGGGGGACCCCTGCCAGGCCCTATTCCCTGCCTGCTCCCCCAGCCCTGCTGAGTGCCCCTGACCCCCGCCCGTTCTTCCAGCCCTGTCAATGGCTGCCCCTCCCAGCCCCAGCGTCCTGGTACTTTAAAAAAAAAAGCCCCACACTCACTAGCTGCTGCAGTGGCCATCAGGGCCTCTGGGGGCTCATGGGAGAGCCCCCCCACACAGTGCGGGGCAGTAGGGGGCAGCAGGATTTGCCCTCCCGCCTGCTAGGAGTGGGTGAGTACGTGAGTATGGAGCTGTTTTTTTTTTTAAGTGCCAGGATGTTGGGGCTGGGTAGGGCAGCCATTGACAGGGCTAGGAGAGCAGGCAGTGGATGGGGCCTATTTGATTCAGAGATTTGGCTGATTCGGCGGCAGCCAAATCTGGAATCAGATTTGGCCAAATCGATTGAGGACAGTGATTCGAATAACCAAATCAAATCATTGTCCCCTGAATAATCTGAATCCGAAGCGAATACTTGCCGCTTCACACAGACCTACTGCATAGTTGGATAGCTTTATAAGTTTTTGAATGAAGGATGAAGAATGTTTTGCATTCAAAAGTCTGTCTAACTCTATCCTAACTATGCAGTTGTTTTAATAAAATATATAATCAGCGATCCTGTTTTTCTCTGATAAAAAAAATCCCCAATTTTCAGATTAATAAAAGTAACCCAATGTGGATTTTCCCTGATTAAAATGAAACACTACCACTAGAGGTATATAGATATATAGATAGATCTATAGGTATATAGATGTATATCTATCTATCTATCTATCTATCTATCCCTGGATCCTAAGAAATCTTTGCCTCTTATATAGATCCTAGGCTCCTAACATTCATTTGAATCATCCTCTGGACGAAGGAGCTAAATATGTAGGTATTGCAACACCCAGGTGTAGGAGACTAAAGAATCATTTTGAATCCAAGCTAGTCTCTGCAAGAACCCAGTAATTAAAATATTGAACATAACATTTTTATTATGGGTTGATTATGCTACATATTTTGTACCTACTACAAATATTTCAGTATCGCATATTTCAGACATTCTGCTGTGTCTGAGTTTTTTTAAACTCCTCACTGCAATATCTGTGTACCTTCCAACAGTATATCTGTCATGTCTTTTGATGCCTTTTTGCTTTTCATTCTGTGGAAGAGGTGTCAAAACAAAACCATTCTCTGTAACCACTATACTAATAATACTACAAATCTGCTGGCAAGATGAGATTTACAAATACTATCATAAATATCTGTGTGTTTGAGAATAGACTCCTGGTCAAGAAAGCTTTACTATTCAGGAAAACAATTACATAATGCTAGCATCCTGTAAAAGTCCTTAATAGAGATGACTTAAAGTTATTTTGATGACATTGCAGAAGGATCTAAATAAAAAATCAGTAAAAAATCAGAGTAAAAAATCTCAACCAGTTGAATTAATGTAGGTATTTCTGCACTGATTTTGTTTGTTTATTTCTGTTTTAAAGTTTGACTGATATTAATAGACTTAGCCAGTTTTTGTGGCTCAGCAGTTCCAATGCATAGAAGTAATACAGTATAAACACACGTACACCGCTGTGGGAGGTCTCTGACTACTGGCCTTAAAGTGAACAATGGTGTTGGAAAATTGATAGTATTCCCAGAAATTCCACTTAGAAAAGATCTGGGAAATTATCTTTTGAAAGGCATTTTATGTCTTCAAGATTTCTGTCCTAGATAACCTTTTAGTGGTTATTTCAGTTTGTTTTTTAGTTATTTATTGCTGTATTGTAGTCCTCAATGAAGCTGAGCCTCTGGCTGACTGTTTTTGTGTCCCAACTGCAATAATAGTCCTGTAACAGGGACATTTGTCCTTTTAAGAGGGAAGAGTCAACCCTGTTGTCTATGGGGCATTTGGATAGATAGAGAGCATCCTGTTAGGGGGATTTAAAAGTTCCCAATGGAGTAAGCAAGGGAAGGAAGTGAGCTGTGAGCAGAGTGGCTCACATGGTGGGACCAGGCTACTATCATGAGGCCAGAGCTAAAGGGTTTCCTTTCAAGTGCCTGGGACAGGTCAGAAGGGTGGGGGTATTATTTGTTACTTTGCTTGTTGCTTAAAGACTGGGCTTTACTTTGGAAGTGTGGCTGTGTTGCTCCTCAGGGAACAAAAGCTGACTGCAGAAGCTAGCTAGCTAGGCAGTCTACTTAGAAGTCCATATATGGATGAACTGCTTGAACCCTTGTCATTTGATGTAGCACACTGAATAAAGTGTCTGGGGCCTGTTTTTATGTTGCGTACATGTGGAATATTCTAACTGTTCCTAGTTTTGTATTGCAACTTAATGTGAAAGGCCAGACTAACAGTAATAGGGACTGCAATCTTTTTTGTCCAGACAACTACTACATAACAATTGCAGCACTAATTTCCCCCTACCAGTCAATATGCAGACGGGATGTATATACAGTATTGCTGAGTAAACTCTATTTAATCTCTATGCACAGCATGTTTTCCGTAGTTAAATTTTTTAGTTTATTACCTTAAAAAGAAAAAAATGTCTAGTTGTAACAAGGTGCGTGGCTCAGGGGTTGGAGCCCAGCTGCAGGGAGTTAGAGGGTAGTAGCCTGCCTGCCTAGGAGCACTGGGCCAGTTGACAGGAATGATTGGCTGGCCCTGGAAGAAGTTAAAAGCTCCCAGAGAGATGACACTGAGGAAAAAGGTACCTGAGAAGAAAGGGAACAGAACAGGTGAAGCCCTTGCCCTGTATAGGGGGGAGAGGGGATTTTGTTGATATTTTGTTGTTTTTTTTATTTTGAGGTAGGAAAGGGGGAAGGCTGCCTCTTGGTCCAGGCTAAAGGAGGAACAGCCTGCTATACTAGTGTTTTAGTTATCTTTTATTTCCTCTCTCTCTGAAAGTTGAATATGTAGTACTGGTCCTCAAAAAGTGAACAGGGAAGAGAACATGACACATTTTATTGGACTGAGATTTGTTTGAATTCCAAAAGCTTTTGGACAAGAAATGTTCTTGTTTAAGATATTTTAGAATACAGAATGTAACCTTCAGGAAGTGTGTTATTCATTATGAAGCCTGTGGGCAAATTTTTCTCTTAGTTATAGTGGAGCAATTCCAGAATGACTCTATTGATGTCACTGGAGTCATTCTGGATTTTCACTGACGTGAATCAAAACTGAATTTGGCTAAGCATCACCACTTTGTTCAGATGGTTTTCATTTGATATACCCAAAACATTGCCGGGTTTTTTTCTTATGACATGCTAATTCCTTGGCACATATGTCATTTGCATAGATCTATATTTCTAGGTATATTTAGAAAAAAAGGACTTCCAGTCATCTCCACCAAGAAAATGGCTCTATTCTCCGACAGGATTTAGCGCTAGGTGTGTAACAGGGAGACAGAAGGCTCCTGTTACTTAAAGAGAGAAATAGCAGGGGCTGGCTGTAAGAGGGAAGGCAGCAAGGAAATGTTGCTGCCTAAGCAGCGAGCTGCCCATTTAGGTAAAAGGGCACATATGTAGCTATTCAAGAGAAGCCACCTGACTGGAATGGGGCAGGGTTTAGGGAGCATATAGGGGGCAAGGCATAGCAGGGCTGAGTCAGGGAAGGTGGTCTGGCCCTGAATGCTGCAGAGGAAAGAGCTCCTGGCCAGGTAGGCGGCAGGAGAGTACCTCACTGATTCCCAGCCTGCCCTGAGAATGCAAGTAAGGTGCTGAAGGCTTGCAGAAGCTTATAACCAGGGATCCTGGTTTTCTCTGATAAAACAAAAAATCCCCAATTTTTGGTTGAAAAAAAGGAACTTAATCAGGGAAAAATGTGGAATCTGGGTTACTTTTTTATCCAAAAAATGGGGACTTTTTATCAGAGAAAACCAGGATCCCTGGTTATGACCCAGGGTAGGGGGTGAAGTTTGATTATACAGCCGGTCAGCAAAGGGTTTCAGTTACAGCCAGTGTGTTTGTTTTCATTTTGGGTTTTATACCGGTGGACTGGGTTGGGCCTATTAGGGGTAGAGGAGGTCCCAGGCTGGAGGCAGGGCCAAAGATCCCAGCATCTAAGCAGAGCAGGGCCAGGGCCAGGGCCAGGGCCAGGGCCAGGGGGCCCAGCATTTGAGCAGGGTGGAGACAGATCCAGAGGGCCCAGCGCCTGACCAGAGCAGAGGCAGAGGCAGATCCAGGGGTCCAGTGCCCAAGCACAGTAGAGGTAGGGCCAGGGGGCCCAACACCCGAGCAAAACAGAGGCAGAGCTGAGGGCCTAGCTCCTGGAGCCAAAGCAGGCAGGACAAGGGCTGGGTCTTGGAAACCAGGACAGTGATCCTGGGCTAGAAGGCCCAGTGAAAGGAAAGAGGCAGAAGCTGGGAAGGCCAAGGCCCTAACAAAGGAGAGTGATTAGACCAACTGTGAGGCATGGGTGTAGCTACAGGGAAGGTTGGAAGCCACAAAATTTGCCCTTAAGATGTTTAATGTGCTAGAATGCATCTTGTTAGTCACTGGTGATGCATAGGTGGTGCATGCAGGTGCACACGAACCCCCTGAGTATGGTGGTGCACCCCCTACACTGTTGGTGGCACTTACAGGCAGTCACTACTTGCTACTCCCTACCACTGCTGCTGCTGCTGGCAGCATCTGCGTGCTCTCAGCGATCACTGCTGGCCACTGCAGCCACTGCCAGTGGCATCTGCGGGAGCTCACCGTTTACTGCCGCCACGCTCCCACTGCCGCACTCCCGCCACCACCATGCTCCCCACAGCTGCTGGGGGCAGGCATTGTTCATGTTGTTAGTGGATGAGGGTTCGCTCTGGGACCTCTGAGTAGCCTCCCTTTTCCGAGTTAAAAAATTATATCAAGGCATGGCAGGAGGAAAGAAGGGGCGGGAGGGGGGGTACCCAGAGAGCCAGTGTGAAGCAGGAGCAGTGTGGCCACCAGGGGGGCATCACAGCTATCGCTGGGGCCTGGTGCTTGCTACAGGTGGTATTTTTAGAGTGATTAATGTGTTTAAATAATTTGCTTCTAATTCTTGTATTCAGAATACTATGGCTGAACTGACTATATTTTTTTTGTGTCACAAAATATTAAAGTCACTGCTGTCCCTTTCAAATGTATATCTAGGTGTCCAAGATGCAGAGGGACCTCACACCAGCACCTGTCCGCAGTTGCATTCTGGGATTGATTCAGCAAAGTGCTTCAGCACATGCTTTCCATTACATTGATTTTAATGTAATTTAAACAGATGCTTACATTTTAAGAACGCTGTCTACAAGAATGTGTGCTTTGTTGAATTGGAGCATTTGCTGAAGAGCTCACCCAGTAGAGTATGCAGATAGGTGGAATGATGGTGGTAGACTGTTGTGTGAGCTCATATATGATTCCTGCACTTTCTTTCTGAATTGTAATGCTGTCCATGAGCTATGCCACCCAGCAGATATAGAGGAGCCTGAGGTCTAATTTTGGTCTTTCTAGAATTTCTATTGCAATTGGTGTTGCCAGCACTCATTCAGCCCAGATGCTGAAACACTGAATTCTTGGACATCTCTCTTGTACTTGAAGAAAGAAGAGTTCCTTTGGGACATCCATTAAGCTTTATTCCTGATGCTGTTTTTGTTGGGTTGACCCAGGACTTTAGTTTCTGTATTGATAGGATCATGGGTTGGTATCCTTCAAAGAAATGTAGTGAATAAATAAAAGATTGAAGATAAATATTCAGTTAAAACTGCCTATTACTGCTTTCTGAAAGTGTCTTCAGAAATGTATGCTAATCAGAGGTGTAATGAGCCCTTTCAGCACCTGGGGAAGGGGGGTATACTGACTACTGAAGAGTGGCGATGAGGTAAAGGGTGAAGGACTGAAGCCTTATCCAGGGTGGATTTGATTTAAATCACTGGCCAGGAAACCTCAATCTAATCATTATTTTCTACAAAAAGTACATTCTTGTTTTTGATATAACCTTCATTAAAATATTCCCAAATGGTGTCGCTTTTACAGCCTGCCAAGCTTGCTGCCATGATAGGTTTCCCTTCTACTATACCATTCTCTCACTAGATCTCAAATTAATGGAGAGACTATACTCAGTAAACTTATCCCTCAGACTTCTGGAATAGTCTGCTTAAAATATTTTTCTTTTGTTTATACTGCTCCTCCCTCCTTGCATGTATCTCCAGACTCCTCCTCCTTGCCCAGATCTACTCCATCGCCAACACTCCTCTGTTTATTTAACTTCTTGAAACTTTGCGCTGTCAGAGAGAGGTAAGAGCTTGACTCTGTGTACACAAAGTTGCAGAGACAATAGGGCTGATGGGTAGGTAATCAGGTCTGTTATCTGTCATCTCAGTATACTGCTGCTAACAAGGATGTTATCTCTGGAGACATAAATCCACAGTTTGAGAACTGAAATTAAGCATCACAGAGATGCTTAATGGTATCTTCTAGACTGAGCACTGAGTCCCATTGGGTAGAGTACTTTTCTTTAATCTTTACTAATCTATAGAGGAGTCTCTAGGAACCCCATAAAATTGGATCCCTAATATAGTCCATGGCTTGTTGTGACATATTTATAAAACTTATCTAAAATGGTTACATGAATATATTATCTCAAATAATATATAATTAGAAGTTATAATCCCTATTCCATGATGATATCTTTGAGCTCTAACATGTCTTTAATTAAAACAATCTTTATATAGGTTTATTTTTTAAAAGCATCTTAACAAAAAGTAAAAAATATGATTAAACAAAAAAATATGATTTAAATGAAAAAAATCCTTACTTATTTATTTTTTAATTGTTGATTGTTATCCACCTCCACAAAGTAAAGACTGCTGCTGCTATAGCAGCATTGGCTTGAGCTGGAAGCAGCCCTGTGGCCAGGCCCTCTAAGAGACATCCCTGATGTTCCATTTGCTCCCCCTAGCTCCCAGATATGTTGCCAGGTACAGTGCTGTGCCTACTGTGGCAAAGGCTCCCTTAAGGTAGGGGTATAGCACCATTTTGCTTGCCCTCTGCCCCCCCAGAAACAGTGCTGTGTGTGGTGCACCGCTGCCTTGCCTGGCTTCTAGGGTTGGGGAGGGGCAGTACAGGGCTGTGCATGCTACAGCAAAGATTTTGGGTAGGGAGTGACTCTGGCATCCCCTCAATGGTTGGTACCCAGGGTTGGTGCCCTGCTCCCCCCATTCTGGTTATGTTACTGATGCTAATTTTTCATGTATTTCTTCAAAACGTTTTTAAAGACTATTTAATAGAAATAAAAACACAAACAAATACATTGGAAGGTATCCATGTAGCTGATGTCATTACTAATCTCTGCCAACACTATATTTGGTTTATGGAATTCAGATCTTTTGGAAGGGATCTGACTTCACAATAGACCACCCATCGGCTTAAACATCATAAAATGTTATTTATCTTCAAGCCAAACAGTCCTGGAGCTCTAGTTTTCACTAGATATATCTACATATGCATTTGATCCAAGATCAGTTTACTTGCAAGTAAGCCACTTGCAAGTAAACACTCCTGGGCAGGCATCTACACTTGCAAGGACGTGGTAGCAGATTTGCTGCTCTTAACAGCGAACTGCTGCCGCTTCCTACAGCCCTACAGCCAGCCCCTGCTGCCACCGGGGGAGCTCAAGGCTCTGGCTGCAGCTGCCAGCAGCTGCCAGCCATCTTGAAAAGGCAGTCCTGCTCTCTGCTCCCTGGGCAGCCACTTCCCTCGCCAGGAGCAGCGTGCACAGTGCAGGAGCAGCGCACAGCAGCTCTCTCCTTGCCACCTCTGCCTCCCTGCACCATGGCTTCTTCAGCTCCTGCCCCTGGCAGTAACAACCAGCACCATGGGCTCCTGCTGGCCACCGCGCTGGCCCTGCTGGCCTGTTGTGCTGACTGCTGGTCACCCTATGGCCGTCTGGGCCCTTCTGGCTCCACCATGTGCCAGAAATGCTTGCCCAGCTACAGCACAGTGTCCCAGGTCCACTGTGAAGCTGCCACCTGTGAAGCTGCCAGGGTCTGGCAGCCCTCTCCAGCTGGCCAGACCCTGGCTGGGACACCGATGACAGGCTGCTGGATGCCACTGCCAGGGCCACCCTTGTTCTCCTGGGCTTCCAGCCCCACCACCTCTGGGCCTGCCGGGCCAGCCAAGACTGGTGGCTGCACATCATCCAGCACACCTGGGACAACAAGCAGTGGCTGGAGGCATTCCAGATGACCCAGGCTACCTTCCAAGACTTCCTGGGGTAGTTCTGGCCACACCTGGAGCAGCAGTACATGGACATGAAATCACCTCTCCCCACAGACACCCAGCTGGTCCTCACCCTGCTCCACCCCAGCCTCTGGGGTGTTCTGCCATGGATGTGCATGCTACAGTGAGTCCAGCATCTGGGAGACTCACCCAGGGGCGATGGTGGCCAGTGGTACCGTGGGATGGGCAGATCCTCCTCTGGCAGCCGGTGTCCAGGTCCAGCAGAGCTGGCATGTGGTCCTGGCACCACTCCAGGAAGCTCTGGCTCTGTGACTGCATGGAGCTGGGGCAAGTGGTAAGCCTTGGCCCAGGCAGGGGGGCTGGATGGCAGAGGACCTGGGCCAGGGACTCCTGGTTGGTGGCAGCAGTGCTGGACCTCAGACCAGGTCCGGGCTGGGGCTGCTGCTGGGCAGTGGGTGGCTGCCAGGGGGCAGGTAGAACTAGGGTTGGGGGTCAGCAGCATGAAGGCAACTGCCAGGGCCACAACAGTGTCCAGCACCTGGAGGTTGTCGTCCATGGCCTGCACTGCTCTGCCCAAGACTGCGGTCTGCTTCAGCAGGGCCTCCACCAGCTCGTGCTCCAGGGCCAGTAGCTGCACTCAGAACTCCCAATCCTCCTTGTCCTGCACATCCTCGCAGGCCACATCATCTGCCAGCCAGACCTGTGCATCCCCTAGACAGTCCTCCAACTCCATCACCGTCAGTCCAGGAGGAAGGTATGGTCCTGGGTCCTCCTCTGGCAGAGCCAGCACATCCACAGGGCCCTGGCTAAGGGCAGCAGTGACTCTGAGCCTGCATCCCGGCTGCCAACTGTGGCCTCTGTCAGGCGTGCAGCTGCAGGGCCTGCAAAGCCATGAGAAAGAAGCCGTTTGTGAGAGTTCTCAGCATTTCTGAGATAAGATGCTCTGTACCAGAGACCATGAACTGCCTGGCCTCAGATCGGGGGTCAGGTGTACACAGGAGCCTAGGGACCATGGGACCACTCCCAAGTCAGTTGGGGAGGCCCAGGTCCAGGTGGCTACTGGCTGAGCCCTCTCTCCCCGCTTGCTCCCCTGGGGCAGGTGGGCCACTGGGTGCTGGACCCAGGCAGCCTGCCTTCTCTGTCCTGTTACCAGGCTGAGACAGTCCAGGCTCCTGGCAGAACCTGCTGCCATGGTTCCAGAACCCACTCCTGTACCTCCTCCTCCTACAGGCCAACCTGTATCCTGTGCTGCTGCCAAGCCCAGGGCACCCAGGCTCAGGGGAACAGGGCTCCTGGATGACTGGAATGAGGAGCTCCCTATGCCTCTGCCCTCCCCACAGGAGGGATCTCTGTGGAGGCACCCTGGGTTCAGTCCCCCCTGTTCTGGTGCTGTGCCTCATGTGTGCCCCTGCATGCGTGTCCTAGGCATTGTGCAAGGAGCTGTTTCCACAGATCAAGGGGTGTCCAACCCAGTATGCCCTGCTGCTGCTGATCACCATGTTGCCCTGGATGCACCCATGCACTGACATTGCAGCCAAGGAGGACATGGCCACTAGCATTGACATGTTCTTTGGCATGTGACAGGCCCATGCCTGCCTAGCTGCAGGAACACGTGCTGCTCAAAGAAGTTTTTGTACTGTCTCCTGTCTCCCTATTTGCTGTGGAGGGAGAACCAAGGGGCCAGGGGACTTTGGCAGGCTGGGTGGGGAGGGGGAGCAGGGGCAAGCGCCGGGGGTAGGGGGCAGGCCTGGAGCAGAGGCAGGGGCAGGTGCTGGCGCATGGAGAATCCACCCCCCCAGTGTAGGCTTACCATGTGTAGTCTTGTGTGGCTGGTGGCTCCACTTGGTCCCAGCTGGCGGTGCTGGCATGTGGTTCTGGGTGGTGTCCTCAGATGATGGGGTGTGGCATGCAGGCACCTGGGCAAGTGCCCTACCTTGGAAGGAGCTGGCACTTCTGGCAGCCAGTAGTGACATGGCTGGCCATTCCTCATTGCTGGGGCTGAGGCTGTGGAGCTGTTGGGGCAGGCACTAGACTGGGCTCCCTGAGCTGTTGGTGGGGACTGCAACCAGGGAGCTTGGTGGGACAGTATGCGGGTGCCCCAATGGGCCCTCCCTGGTGACACGTCACTGCAGATGCCAGGCTGGGGTGGGGGATCAGGCAGGCCACCTGTGCAGCTGTACACAGCACAGCTGCAGCTTGGGTCCCAGGGCATGAGGATGTCCATGAATTGCTAAATGGTGTGCCCGCAAGTTGATAAAAGCATCGACTTGCAGGTACTCCATGACTGACGATTGTGGTCAGTGATGGTGACCCACTGTGTCTGCAAGGCTTTGGCCTTTATGTGGCACCGCCACACTGACCAGTTGTGCCCATGCTCCTGCATTCAGCCTCACAGCCCCTCATACACATGGGTGTTGGAGTGCCCACTCCATGCGAACTGATGCTGCTCTTCCAACTCACCCCACAGTGCCACGAAGTCACCAGTCTCTTCCATGGACCAGTTGTGGCCCTGGGTTGCAGGCAAGGGTGTGGATCCCGAGGCCATTGGAGCTCCTGTGCTGGTTCTCTGTGCCTCTGTGCAGTTGTTCCTGTACTGCTGGGCCTGGGTAGTTGCCTGCAGTGCCCAGCACAGGGACATGGCATGGAACTGGCAGCTGTACAGTGAGGCAATGCCTCTCAGCACCTGTAGGCTCTAGGCAGGCTGCTGGGGGTGGACTGCGGGCAGCTGGAGCTGGCTCTGGTGGCCAGGAGCTACCTCGGGCCTGCATGCTGACAGGTATGGCAAGAGCCTGAACCAGCCTGCAGGCTTGGGTGGTATGGGCCTGACAGGCATGTGGCACTGCAGTGGCAGGCAGTGGCACCGGGGTGCAGCTAGCCTGTGGCCTGCCCAGGGGGACACAGGAGCCCTGCACATGTGCCCCAGGGCTCAAAATGTCTGCAGGCTTTTAAGGCCTTGGGGCTGGGTCAGGCATAGATTGGCCCCCTAGTGGCAGGGCCAACCGGGAGCAAATCTGCTCCTGGTTGGAGTCTACACATGTGTTACTGCGCAGTAACTACTCGAAAGTAAATTTGCAACTTGCATTTGTAAACTACACTACTGTGCAGTAAAGTATCTTGCGTAGACATGCCCGCTGTGTCCTGTCTCTACTAACTGCAGAAGAAGTTTTTTGGCTGTGAACTTTATTGGTAGAAAACTGAAAAAAAAACAGGAACAATTTTTCTCTCTCACACTAAATATTTTCCCATCAACAATCATTCACTGGTTTATTAGGGATCCTGTATGAATAATCAAAATTAATTTGTTTTTTGGTCCTTGCTAATGCTTTGCTCCAGGATAAATAAATCTGAGATAATTCAACTGCAGTTAAATAAACTTTACAGTGATGGAAGTAAATATGTAGTATGAGGACATTATGAAACATATCCTGTTACTATCTTTTTAAAAGTAGGGTTTTTGTTAAAGTGTCTAATATACAATTTTATCAAACCATGAAAACATGTTGTTTTGTTGTGGGCTGGATGTAATCTTATTGAAGATGATGGCTGATTAAAGAGCTGTTTTTCAGTTAGGGTTAACAGAAATTAAGCCTTTTTGTAGATAACTGATGCATATAGATTATTTTGTAGATAACTGATGCATTCAATTTTTTTACTGGTGTGTAAGTACAAATGCAGACAGCTGGATATTGCTTGATGAATCTGTGTGCGCCTATAAAAAGAGGAGAGGAAATCATACAGAAAGACAGTGAGAGGACCAATAAAGAAACACCAGTGAAAACTAAACAGTGAGTTGTAGAGCGAGCCTGAGAAAGGTGGGTCAAGTGCTGGTTGGGAAGAAGGCTGTGGACAAACAATTTATCTCCTATTTGTTCAGGAAGAGAAGGACTGCATCAAAGAAATACCTGATCCCACTGCCAATTTCTTTCCCAATGGAAAACATGCAGAGCCTCCCAAATATTAGGTAACTCGTTGGGTCTTAAGTAATAACAATAGAAATTATTTGCTTTACATATCTTTGGACGAAAAATAGACCTGCCTCAGTGAAGAATTATCAACACTGAACAAACTGTTCTGTTAACTTAGAGCTGGCTATCATTAGATAAATGTGGGAGTTGTACTATATTTAGAATTCAGTTACTTACTGAAACCATTATCATTGTTCTTTAAATAGGATTTTAAAATACATAATTAGATTTTCCGAAAAATGCTGAGGAAATGTGTTTTGTGACATCCATTTGTGTTTGTATATATGTGACTCATTCCTACACTTCTAAACATTTCAAGCTATGGATTATTTAAAACTTATCTTTCAAATGTAGATTGGCTGCCGCCACGTCAGTGCAATTATCTTGTGGAAAATGTGGCCATGATTCAAAGTCTTTATAAATGTGCTTAACCCATGAAAGTTCTGTATTAAATACAGATACTTTCTGGAAATTAGGTCCTTATTTTGCACTAACCTTGAATAGCTAGACTCCAACTTCTTTAAAAGAATTTGAACATTGCTGTACCTTGTTTCAACTGCTTAACTATTTACAATATTTCAGTTTACCATAGTTTGAACAAAACTTAAAACCATTTCAGAAAACATGGTCCTCTTGCAAGTGTAGAAGGGATTTTTTTGGTATTAAAGTATAAGGGCCAGAATGTCAGCTGGTGAAGACTAGCAAACTCTGATGACTCCAGTGAAATGCTATTGATGGACATCAGCTAAGAATGTCCCTCATACATTTTATAGTATTGCAAGAGATGTTAAGGAAATACGCTATCCCTGGTATAGGAACAAGATCATTGACTTATATCACCATCTGCTGGAAGATTCAGAGAATGAAAATAATTGCAACTGGTTTGTAAACATTGGATGCATCTACTGTGCAATTAGTGCACATGAACAAACTCTGGAACTTATTGTTCTTGAGTTTCTTGCTTCTGGGCATGCTGTTTGAATATGTGCCAGGGAGCAATTAACCACCAAGTAATCAACTTTAGAGTTTATTCATGCACAGCACATTGAGCCAGGTCAGATCAGCCCTGGTTAGCAGGGGACCCTGGGGATCAGCCTGCCAGCTCAGGGCTGCTCCCCCCAGCTCCATATACTGTGAAGGGGCTGGCTGGGTCATGAGGGAGTTTCAGTGTGGGCTAGCTGGCAGGCAGCCCCTCGCATTGAAGCACCCTTGTGCCCCAGACATCATGGGCAGCATCCACACATGTGCAGTTGAAGAGTGTTTTACTCCGCAGCAGGATGATACTTGTAAATTGTTTACTACAGCCTAATAGCTGCGCATGTGTAGATGCAAGACATTTACTGTGCAGCTAATTAGTCAACTGTGCAGTAAACATCTTATGTAGATGCACCCACTTGTAGCAAGAAACCTTTTTGCCTGCTCCCCCCACAAATGTGAAGCTCCTCCACATGGCAAAATCCCCTTTTGCAGTATTTGCCCCTTTTTGGGGATGCTTTCTCTTTTCTACCTTTTCTTCCTTCCTCTCTCTTTTTCTTTTATTATATTATTATTATTATTATATAATGTGTACTTGTACTGAAAATAGAGCTTGTAGATGCTTTTACAAATGTACTTTAAGTTTAAAAGTAAGTTGTACCATGTAACATTGTTAGCAAGGGCAGGAATCTCTGTATGGAGCGGGTTGATTGTGTAACACAGTAGCTAGTCTGGATAAACAAGTTAACGAGTGGCAATTAACACCTACAAAACTACAGACCAAGAAGAGGAAAGAATCAATACAGAGCCAAGAACTCCCTGAAACTTCACTGTTAAAGGTACGGAAGCCCCAGTTTGAACTAATCAACGCTGGAAACAGACCCTTGGGGCTGAAATACCCCCTGATCAACCACTTCCAGAGCTCTATTCATCATGGCAGTGAATCAATCAAAATTCATCAACGGACTCCTGAGACTGCATGTACCTGTGGACGTGACCTCTGGGGCTGACAGCTGCCATCCAGCACCTACCAAGAGGGACATCCCTCGAGGTCAATGACCCCTGGATTGGTTAAGCCTGAGAATTGGGGAGTCATTGAAGTCTGCCAGAGAGGGATAAAAGGCAGCAAAGAATGACCCCCAATGGCACCCCATTTGACCTGACCAGCACCCTGCCTGTCCAGCCAGAAGGACCAGCCGGCAACCCCCTTCTGAAGCAACATTGCACTGAAAGAAGCCTCAACTGGCCATCGACGGTGGACTCCAGTGCTTGGGGACAGGTACATCTTGACACTGGTGCTCAGTGTTCATAGCTAGCTACTGTGAGTGTGTGTGTGCGCATGAATGTGTGTGTATTTGAGGGGATCAGCACCAAGGTTTATGGTCTGACTTTTGCATCCATCCAGTAAACTAGAATTTTATGATGATCCTGTGAGTTGGTGCTTTGTAGCCAACATTATCTGGTGGAGAACGCTGGCAAAATTCTAAGATTATTGATGGATTGTGGTGATTGGTGATTGGTAATTGTGGAGACAGTGTCTCCTGATCGAACCCACGTCCGCAGAGGAGTGGGCATTTGGTTATAGTCACCTAAGGCAGTGGTCTTTGGTTATACGCCTGTTCTGCAGGACAGGGGAGGGCAGGACTCAGGATTTAGAAACAGAACCCACGTCCGACCTGTGGGACAGGGGAGGGCCACATCCGTGAGGGAGTGGGAATTGGGGAGGAAATTCCTGTGAAGAGTTGGGAGCATGAGAGCTCAAGGAAACTGACTCTTGGGAATTGTTTGTTTTGTTTCATTTTGTTTTCATTGTTTAGAAATAATCCATGGGAAGCCGGAGGGCTCGGAAGTGTTTGTTTGTTTGTTTGTTTTGTTGTTTGGAGGGTAAGGCTTCAAGTATGTTGAGGAAAACGTCCCTGTTTAGGAAAAGGGCCCCTGAAGTGGGAGACCAAGAGGCTAGGTGGGTACGGAGGGAGGAAATTTCCCCTCTGCATAAGGAGATTCTGAAGGGTGGACCCAGCCCATGCAGGGAGGATGTGTACACCCCAGGCTTCTCCATATGAGACATGGAGGACCAATTTGACAGATTTTGCCTTTGTGAGAGACCCTCGGCTCAAAGGCAACACAGTGCCTTGGTCTGGATGCTGTGGCATGCTGTAAAAACAGCAGTTGAGGAAAAAGCTCAGCAAGCCTCTGAAATTGAGGAAAAGGAAGAGCAAATCCAAATTCTAAAAGATAAATGTGCCCAGTTGGAAACTATTAATCAGACTCTAAAGGGGTTGTCCCGGAATTTGGAAAATGAGAATGAGTAATTGAGAAAGATAAATCAAGACAATGCCTGACAATTGGAATTATTGGACCAAGAAAAGGTTAGCCAAGAAGCCTTGCAAAAATTGGTAAAGACAATGGCTAAAGACCAAGCTGAGAAGGGAGCCAAAATAAACCATAGCCCCTATCTAAATACCATTAGCTGCTTGACAAAGGAGCTCCAGGACCGCAGCCTGCAAGTGACAGCTGTCATCTGGGGAGACCAATCCTGGGATTCAGACATCCCTTTCAATCTGAGAGAGATTTGGGGTGGGGAGATGTGGGAAGACCCAGAGGACACAGGGGATCCCTTCTCTAAAGACCCTAAGTCTGAAAGGGAGAGCACCCTGGTACCTGAGGTGAGCACAATCATGTGGACCTCAGTTACTTGGGATGCACAGGGCAACCCTAGGGAGATCACACAAGTGATGGTTCCCCTTAATGGAGCTGATCTAGCTGCCCTGGGTAAGACCCTGGGACCTGCTAACATTAGGAATTTGGGACAGTGGTTGTGGAAATCCTTGAATGTAGTGGAGTATGAAACCCTGAATACTCGTGAATGGCACCGCCTATTAAGGGCCTGTGCCACCCGGGAGGTTCAGGCAGCAATGAGCCCTGAGAGTGGCTTTGGGGTAGACACTATTCCCCGGAGTGTAATGAATTTGGGAATTAATCTAGGGAGGAAAACTTTTAAGGGACAATTTGGTGCAAGTCACCAGGCCCCTGGGGAGCCTGTGAGGGACTATGTAATCCAGTGTGTCATGTTGGGGCTGTTATCAGGGTCAGTGCTGCCCTTCAACAGGGCAGGCAGCCGGACACATGATATAAGAGATATAGATTACCCACTGGGGTTTTGGATGGAGGTGCAGGAGGGCATGCACCAGTGTATAATTGGGCTAATGGGGCCACTCTGAGAAGCCCAGAATTATGCTCTGGGGGAAGTCCTAGCCCAGGCTCAGGATTCAGAGTGATTAGCTGAATGACAAAGGGGGTGATTGCAGCCACCCAGTTCAAAGAAAAGCCCAATGAAACACCGAGTGAGTTATGTAGTTACTTACTCTAATGAGAGCCCATATCCCAAATCTGACAGGAGGGGTGGGGTCTAAATCAACACCCCAGCCTGCACTGGGTTAACTCAAGAGTAACAAGGGACAATGGGATTTGGGCAGCAGCGTGGAAATTTTTAATGCAGCATGGGGAACCCAAAGAAAAGTGGAATGGGAAGTCTCTGGCCGAGCTGCTTATCAGGATGGCAGAGCTGAGTGCAGCAGGAGCAGCACCTTCCCAGTCTAACAGAATGGCAGCTTCAGCACCAGTCCCTGAAGAGCACTGACAGGGGCCCCGTGGCAGGACCCATGAGCAAAGCCCAGGTTCATGGGAAAAGTTGGGGACCCTCAATTGGGATCCAGGAGGGAGACCCAGAGTACCCGTTACGGTGGGAACCCAAGGGCATACCAGTGCCCTGCTGGATACCAGAGCTTCACTAAATGTTTTTGGAAGAAAATGGGACCTGAAGCAGTTTGAAACCGATCGAATCATACTCTGGTCCTTCATGGGGCAGGAAACAGCTTGGGTTGTAAGGGGTAACTGCATGTATCCAGTTCCCAGAGGGACCCCAAGAGAGCAATATAGACAGAGTTCAAAAAGAGGGCTCCACTGAACAGTTGATTCTGGGAGCCCGCTTGTTCAACTGGGAAGGCTGGATCCTGGATCTGGCCAATGGGGTTGTGTGGCAGATAGGGGGGCCCTTGCCACCATGGTATTAAGCACAAGCTGCTGAAGTGAGAGCCATAAGGGAACTCCTTGAACAGCATAACCCATCTGAAGGGAAACTATGGATCTACACTGATTCAAACTTCTGTGCTAATGCCCTGCTACTTTGGGTATACAATTGGAATAAAGCTAATTGGCATACCGCTGATGGCAAGGAAATTGCTCAAAAGACTGATTGGCAGGCAATTTGGGAATGGATTCAAAGATATCCATCCTCACTAAGCATTGGACATGTTAAGGGTCATCAAAAGGCTGATACCTTATAAGCCAAAATGAACCAATTAGCAGATGCTGCAGCAAAGGAAGGGGCATGGGAGGATATCTCAGCAATACAAACCTGGTCCTCAAGCCACCAAAATTGGAAAATTCAGGAGGAGTATGCTGTTCATCAAGGAAATGGGGAGGTTAGATGGGTGCCACCCCGGATTGCAGAGAGGAAATTTTTAGTGCCTGTCATAGTCTCAGACATGAAGCAGCCAAAGCCACTACAGCCAGGGTGCAGGAGGTTGCTTACTGGCCAGGGATGTTTAAAGATGTCAAGGAGTGGGTGCAGAACTGCTTATGCTGTACAGGGCAGGAAGTGAAACCAAAGGACAAGAGGCTACTTTTCCATAAGAAGATAGTGGACCCATGGCAACAAATCCAAATGGATGACGTTGATAAGCTTCCCCACACAGCCAGAGGAAACCAGTATCTGCTGGTGTTCATAGATTCCTTCAGTGGATGGGTTGAGGCATCCCCCATGCGCACCCACACTGCTGAAGCCGCAGCAAAAAAGCTGCGGACAGAAGTAACATGCAGATTTGGGGCCCCTAAAATTATTGACTCAGACCGAGGTCCCCATTTCACTGGAGCTGTTGTCAAACAGGTGCTGCAAGCCTTAGGCATCAGGCAGAAGTGACACATTCCTCACCACCCTCAAGCATCTGGGCAGGTAGAGCGGATGAGTAGGATAATTAAGGAGTCATTAAGGAAGCTGTTAAAGCAAACAGATACAGATTGGGATTTTAAACTTCCTTTGATCTTAGCTGCTCTCCAGAGTGGGAACCACTTGGGAACCAGCCTCCAGCCCTATCAGATTCTATTTGGCAAAGGGATGGCTCTAATACCCACCAGCTTATCCCATACCCAGACAGCCTGGACAATCCACAGCCCACAGAAATTATTGAATGGGTAAAGGAGCTTCCATAGCATCTGAGGCAGCAGGAGCTGCAGATTAATTAGGCTATTCAGCAAGCTCAGCTGTGGATGGATAAGCAGCTCGAACAGCTTCCCAGGCTGTGGGAAATTGGACAGTTGGTCATGTATCTTAGACTCACCCCAAAGGCACATCTCCTAGAGTCCAAATGGGTTGGATCCTTCACTATCATTAATGGACTGAGCCCAATTGTGGTCCAAATTGATAAAGGAGAATCTGGGAAATGGATGCATGTGTCACAACTGAAACTGTTCTAAGGGGCAGAATAAATCTAACCCTGAATCTAGCCTTGTCTTAATAGGATACTTCCCTTCTTCATGGGAAGAGTGGTTCGAGAAGTGAAGGAGTAAAACCGCCTGACCTTTGAGGAACTGGGTAAACAATCTCTTAACCCTGCCGGCCACCCTTTTTGGCTAGGAGGAAGGAACAGCTCTGTGCTGTTGGAAAATATGCATTGGATGAGCAGATCAGTGCTCACCCCGATGGCAAAGCAGGGGAAGGCCAGAGAAGTCCTTGATTTATGACGGCCACCCTCTTATAGGTAGTCACCCCACTGGTCTACAAAGACTTGCATTAAAGTAATAACATACCTCTGACTAATTTACCTGATCCCTTTCCCCTACCCTCCTGAGCCAATTCTGTTTTGTTTTGTTCTAAGTGCTAAAGCTTTCAACATGAAGATCTTAGGTCTGGGGGGAATCCTTTCCATGTGGATCCTCCTGCTTACTGCCAGCCTTCACTGTGATTCAAACAGTGAACTGACATTACAAAGCAAAGGTGTCAAATGCTGTCTGGTGGTGATACCAGCCTGGAAGGCATCCAGGACCTACAGTGGCCAACCTCTCAGCAGAAAGGCTGCAAACTTTGGGCAGCCCACTCCTGAAGGATTCAGAATGGCATAAAAGAATTTAACCTGCATGATTCCTCCCACCTTGTCATTTTTCTCAAGTCTAGGTGTGATCCCCATGCAGAGTGTGTTCATGTAGGAATGAATCCTGGTAGGGAAATCCAGGATTACCATGGCGGTAAGGTCTGGAGAACCACCAGAATTCTCATTCCAGCAGAAGGAAGGGTAATGCCAGGGTGGATGCGGGACGGACTGATTGGGTGTACTGGGCACTCCCGTGCTTTTAGACTGATCCATTCACCCAGACCCATACCTGCCCCCACGGTGTCCACAACCATACCCTCTCCACCACCACCTCCCCCCTGTTTCTGTATAGCGTGGAACCTTTCCAGTCCCCTGCCTGCTGGGGAACACACCATCCAGGTGTGCTGGGGCAGCAATAGTACTAGTCCAGACATCCCAGCATGAATGACCATCAGCTCTCCACAAGGACAGTTGGCTGTCAACTTCACCCATCCAAAATCTGAACCCATTAGACTTTACCCTCAATGCCACCAGCTGCCCTGAGGAATGTCCCCTATCCAGCGGTGGCACCCTAGTGTATGACTTCTCATTATCCAGCTCTGGACTCTGGGAAGCTTCTACCTCCGAGGACTCCGCAACACTAGCCACAGAAATCATAATCCATGACAAAGCAGAAAGACATGAGATCAGACCTTTCATAACAAAGCAGGATATCAGTAAACCTTTATTGACTAATATGACATAATCCCTATGGAGTGTCACTATCAATCTGCAATCCCACAGCTGTATCCACAGTGTGCCGGTTATGTCATCCCGCTAAGTGCTGGATGGCAGGCATGTACTCAGCAGGTCATGTATGAGCCCTCCAACAGCTCTGGATGCAGTGGCCCATGACGCCGATGATCACTAGACACAGTGCTGGGAGCAATTGGGACTGGCACCGGTGTCCTTAATACCATGAACACAGAGGTGCTCCAGAACAGATTGGCAACCGTGGGAAATCTGCTTCACTACTTGGACAGACCTACAAGTGACAATTTTGAAACCTCTATTCAGTTAAGTGTCTCTATTGCCTCCCTTATGCAGTGGACGACTCAAGTAGCTTCCCAGGATTCCCACACCCTGACTGAAGCAATCATAGCCCTAGGGCAAAACACCTCTCTTGCCCTTATGTGTACCCAGGCCCAGGTATGGTACCTAGACGTAATTAAAGGTATCATACTCCAAGGCCTGAAAGGACACATTCCCCTAGAACTACAAAATCTGTTAAGAAAGGAAACCAGGCAGTCTCCACAGTTAACCCCTTAAAACTGGCTAATACAATTCAGGTTTGATTCAAATTTGTGGTCCATCAATCTTATAGTCATGGGGGTGGTTAGTGGTAAAATAATCAAGTATTCCCAATAATAATATTGGGGAGCCGGATCAATGACACTTTCATGATCCCACAATCAGGCAAACATTGGGCTCTAAGACAACCTAATGACCTATTTAGCCATCACAAAATCATGGTTGAGTGTGTAACACAATGGCTAGTCTGGATAAACAAGTTAATGTGCAGCAATTAACACCTACAAAACTACAGACCAAGAAGAGGAAAGAATCAATACAGAGCCAGGAACTCCCTGAAACTTCACTGTTAAAGGTATGGAAGCCCCCATTTGAACTAATCAATGCTAGAAACAGACCCTTGAGGCTGAAATACCCCCTGATCAACCACGTCAATTAACGACCAAGCAAGTTTATTCATGCACAACACATTGAGCCAGGTCAGATCAGCCCTGGCTGGCCGGGGACCCTGGGGGTCAGCGTGCCAGTTCAGGGCTGTTCCCCCCAGCTCTGTGTGCTGTGAAGGGGCTGGCTGGGGCATGAGGGAGTTTCAGTGTGGGGCTAGCTGGCAGGCAGCCCCTTGCATTGAAGTACCTTTGTGCCCCAGCCATCCTGGGCAGCATCCACACATGTGCTGTTGAGATGCGAGACATTTACTGCACAGCTAATTAGTCAACTGTGTAGTAAACATCTTATGTAGATGCACCCACTAGGGTCCAAGCTACTCTCATTTACCCAAACTGAAGACCCTGAGGGTCTCTGTTCAACAAAAAGGGGTGGAGGGTTGTTAATCTTCCTCAAAACATTAGGGGAGCTTCATGATATCTATATAAATTTGTGGGCCTTAAGGGTTCGATCCTTCAGAAATTAGCTTATAGCCCAGCCCCACCTGAAGCCATCAAAATGCATGGAGACAGATAGTTTAAATCAGGAAAGTTTATTGAACAAGAATCATAACAACAGCATTAATCAGCAAAATATATGACCAAGAATTATATACAGGAATAATAACAAACAAGAGAACAGTTTACAATCATTGTGGACACTAGAGGTGAGTATACTGCAGCAGCGAGGCCTGTCACAGTGAGCTGACTGACAGCAGTCACTGTACTCGAGGATTTCTACTCTACCCTCACGGGTACTCGGAACCTCAGAACTTGTAGGGCGGGTCAATATGTTATCAAATCCAAACAGGATGCTGAGGTGGAGGACAACCAACTCCAGGTAAGACCCAGACAGCTCACTGGGATACTCAGGTAAGTTTCCATCCCACACACTCACACTTCAGACTTAGCCGACAACATACACACACTACTCAGACACCTGCTTCGACACAAGGATAATCCAGCAGCTCTATGATCCCCTCGCTTGCTTGTCTGAGAGAGAGGGAACCACAGGAGAGGACAAGGACACAGAGATCACACCCCTTATACATCTTGAGGTCACCCCGTACTTGTCAATCAAATCTCATCCAATCATTCTTGAAAGTGACCTGTTATGATATCATGATGTCCTTCACAGCTCTGACCAACTGGGTGTCTTGATACCTCACAGGGTGCTGGGTACTTTTCTCACCATGACATGTTAAATAACTACCCTGACAACTGCTGGGAGGAGCAGGCAGCCAAATCCAACCATTCACGTAGGTTCTTAACCTGCGTGCAGGACCTTCACTTAATGCAGGAGGTATACGGCCCCACTAGGGGGAATGCCCTACTGGATTTGGTGTTGGCTACAGGGGAGGACCTGGTAGGGGAGCTGAGGATTCGTAGTCACCTTTGGGGCAGTGACCACCAAACAATCGAATTTACCATACAGCACAGAATGGGTAAACTAACTAGTAGGGTGGAAGTGCTTGACTTCAGGGAGGCTAACTTCAGTGTGCTTAGAAGCCTAGCCAATGACGCAGTGCAGGATAGAAGTATTGGTGAGATGGGAGTCCAGGAAGGATGGTTGTTCCTAAAGGAAGCGATCCTCCGAGCACACAGGTAGACAATCCCAGTGCAAGGGAAAGCAGGGAAAGGGGCCAAAAATCTTTCTTGACTAAACAGAGAAATCCAGGGGAGCCTAAGGACAAAAAAAGAGGCATATAGGTGGTGAAAGCAGGGGGAAGCTACCAAGGAGGAGTATACCTATTTGGCCTGCACTTGCAGAGGGGCAGTTAGTAAGGCCAAAGCAACAATGGAGCTGAGGCTGGCAACACAAATTAAAGACAACAAAAAGTCTTTTTTAGGTATGTAGGGAGTAAAAGGAAGGTGCAGGGCAGTATAGGACCTCTACTGAACAAGAAGGAGCAGTTAGTGACAGACAGGGGGGACAAAGCTGAGCTTCTCAATGAGTTTTTTGCTGCAGTGTTCTTGAACAAGGGTCAAGATAAGTCTCCTAACGGGTTCTTAGACGGACATCAGAGGGACACCAGCCTACCAACTGTTGACGCTGACTTGGTGCAGAGTCACTTGGATGGACTGGATGTGTTCAAGTCAGCAGGCCTAGATGAGCTGCATCCGAGAGTACTAAAGGAATTGGCTGGTGTCATAGCAGAACCACTAGCACGGCTGTTTGAAAGCACGTGGCACTTGATTCAGGTCACAGAGGGCTGGAAAAGGGCCAATTTGGTCCCTATTTTCAAGAAGGGGAGGAAGGAAGATCTGAGTAATTATAGGCCAGTTGGTCTCACCTCTATCCTTGAAAAGTCTTTGAAAAGATTATTAAGGATCATATTTGTGTGAGTCCAGCAGGAACAATAATGCAGCAGGGAAACCAGCATGGATTCATAGGAGGTAGATCATGCCTGACTAATCTGGTTTCGTTTTATGACCAAATCACAAAATGCTTAGACACAGGAGCAGAGGTGAATGTCATTTTCTTGGATTTTTAAGAAGGCCTTTGATATGGTATCTCATCCCATTCTCATAAATAAATTAAGAGGCTGTGACTTAGATGTTTACATGGTGCAGTGAGTGGTAGTACATGGGTTGGTATCGACCTAGAAGGATGTGCCTCAGAGCTCAGTCCTTGGACCGGTATTCTTCAATGACTTCATCAGTGAATTGGATGAGGGCGTGAAGTGTACTTTGTCCAAGTTTGCAGATGATACTAAATTGTGGGGTTGAAGTGCACACTCCGGAGGGTAGGGAATGATTGCAGGCAGACCTGGACAGATTGGAAAAGTAGGCAGAACACAATAGGATGCTGTACAACAAGGACAACAAGGACAACAAGGACAAGGAACTCCTAAATGACTACTTTGCCTTGGTCTTTCACAAGACCAAGGGGAACAGCATGCCAGGTAGGGCACAGAACGAGCAGGGCGGGATTGACACTGTTCCCACCATTGTCATAGAACTGGTGTATGATCAATTAAAGAAATTAGATGTATATAAATCAGCAGGACCGGATGAACTCCACCCAAGAGTGCTGCAAGGGTTGGCCAAAGTAATTGCAGAGCCCCTGGCAAAGGTCTTTCAAAAATCATGGGCCTCTGGAAAAATCCCAGAGGACTGGAAGAGGGCCAGTGTTGTGCCCATCTTCAAGAAGGGGAAGTGTGAAGACCCAGGAAACTACAGGCCAATTAACTTAACTTCTATTTCAGGGAAAATCCTAGAAACATTCATCAAAGAAGCTATATGTGACAAATTTGCAGAAGGCATGATACTGAATGACAGCCAGCATGGCTTCATCACGGGCAGGTCTTATCTGACCAACCTCATTTCTTTCTATGATCAGGTGACTCGTCACCTGGATGAGAGAAAAGTGGTTGACATCATATACCTCGACTTCCAGAAAGCCTTTGACCTGGTATCCCACAAGGTACTGATCAGAAAACTGGAAGATATTGGGCTCAACTGTGCAACCATCAAGTGGGTGCGAAACTGGTTGTGGGGTAGGATGCAGAGACTCCAAATGAATGGATCGGTGGTTGTCCTGGTGAGATGTGGATAACAGCATACCCCAGCGGTCAGTACTTGGCCCAGTACTGTTCGATATCTTCATCAATGACCTGGATGAGGGGGTGAAAAGACCATTGGCCAAGTTCGCGGACGACAGCAAGATATGGGGTTGTGTGGACACACCCACAGATAGGCTGCATATACAGCTGACCCTAGCATCTCCGAATCTCTGAATAACTTGGAGGCTATCTCGCATGTGTATTATATGTACCTAGGTCATGACATCATAAAAGGGCAAACGGCCAGCGTTTCTAGAGCCTTTGTCCCTTCTAGTCATGTGAGCATGTGCACAACTCCATCAATAGAGTCAGGGCCGAGAACTAGGGGTGTCTACAAAATGCCCCCCTAATGTAGAAGGAAGTACTCATGTAACTGAGTACTTGACCCAGAGGTGGGAGGACTCTTTCAATCAGTTTTGCTATCTATTACCATATATAACACCAAGCATGTTAGTATTTAAGCAGCTCTCTCATTTAATGAATGAGACAATGATGTCTATATTCTTTGTTCACTGTCATGGCCACTCTTTGCCACCTCTGCTTTAAATTCAGATATTCAAATTCCTAAGAACATATGCTTTAATCTGCCCTGTGATATGAGTCAGAACCAGAAAGGAAGCCAAGGCTGTAAGGCTGGATCCAGATGTGCAGGCATATGCAGTTTGTGGCACCACAAACAGCACATGTTGCATATCAAACCGTGTGTGGTGCAGCACTATGGGCAAAATTTGTAGCACTATGGGCAAAATTTGATACTGTAATTTTCCAGTAGCAAAAAAAAAAATCAACCCCTGAAAAAATATGGTACAAAGCACACCAAAGTACCATGTGCCCAGACAAATGCAGAGACAGGGGAGCAGGCAGCCCAGGGCTTTGTCCCACTGCAAAGTGCAGTGTGTCCTGCTACAAAATGCATAGGCAGGGGCTTGCCCTGTGGCACAGAGCAGTGGTATAAATTTGTGCCGCTACTATTTGTGCTGCTGCAAATGCATGCCCCTGCTCATGTGGGCTCAGCCTAAGGGACCAGGGTGTAGGTGGTCTTGTCTAATGGTTAGGTCTCTAAGAGAAGGCAGAGGCCAGGGGTTGGAGCAGAATTCAGGAGCCAAATGACCAGATTCAGGGAAATCCAGGGCTGGAGTCCACAACACAGGCCAGAGTCAAGCCTTTTTGGTGCATGAAGGCATGTGGGCATGAGCCCACGCAGAAACTTAGCCTTCTGTTATTAGGTGGCAGGCACAGGAGTGAGGCTCAAATTAATAGGAAGTGTTTCAAGGAGGGACACCAAGCAGAGCACACTAGCTAGCACCCACTGGCCCTTGAATGAGTCCAAGGAGTCATTGGATGCTGCCCAGTGAAACTGCCCAGAGGCATGTATGGATAAGGGACAGGACAGGAAGACAGCTCTACAATCACTGGGGATTCCCCCTGGCTAGAACCTCCTTCCTGTTTAGATAGGTGGCTAGCTTAGGTAGGGTAGGAGGATGTTGAGCAGGTGGTCCCAGCACTTGGTGGGGCCGTGGAAGGGGAGGGCATAAACAGAAAGGGGAGTAGTGCAGTGATGAACCTCACCAAGAGGTTCTTACAGCCTGGCTTGCTCAAGATAGGCATGCACCTGGGTCTCCCCCCCACTGACAGAAGGGACAGGTGTTGGAGGTGTCCATAAAATGCACCAGATACACGCTTATGGTGACAGCTCCACATAGTAGCTAACTGGCAGACCAGAGTCAGGGTCTAGGAATCAGTTGCCAAGCTGCCAAGTCCTAGGGATAATCCCTAGGTTGAAGTCCCAGAACAGAGCCAAGCAGGGTCAGGAAACAGATTCATGGGGAAATTCAGAGCTGGAGTCCAGGAATAGAAATGTAACCTCTCTGCCAAGCACTGGATAGTGGCAACAAGGGCCAAGTTCAACTTAAGCCTTTTACACAAACTGATATTTTGGCTCGAGCCCCTACTCAGAAACCTGGGAAAATAATTTGTGCTTGGATGTTCCAATGTGAACAAACCTTCCCACTTATAAGCAATATTAAACTATGACAGGGTTATAGTTTAATATATTGATTGGGGGGAACGGGAAAGGGGACAACAAACAGCTTTAGGAGAGCCTTAATAATAAGTAGCTTACTTCAACCCACTATTAACAGTTTAGTACAGTCAGTATGTTCGAGTTCTCTCTTCGTCGCACACAGGGTGACCAGTGTAGTCAGTAGAGCCAGGGTAGCTGCTGTTATCCCAAGGTTTCCCTGCCCTGTGGCTACTGGGGGGCACTGCTCCTCAGTTGTTTCTGTCACTCCTTGCCACCACCAGGAGGCAATGCTCCACTGCGGCATACCAACACCTATGGGCACTGCTCCTCTTCTGGTTGCAGAAGCAAACCGGTTCTTTTAGTCCTTGAGCAACCTCAACGATCTCTGCTTGTTCAGAGTATAGCACGTACAGGATTCTACCTAACGTACTAGGTGCCATAGGGCATCTTTACATGTGCTTCAGGATGGGGCACATGTAAAGATAAGCTTTAGTTAAAGTGCCTCCGCTACCATTTTGAAGTGCGTGGATGCTGAATAAATGTGATGCGAAAGCTGCTAATTAGTACACTCCAGCAGACTGGATTAATTGAATCTGCACCCACATGTGCTGATTAGCACGCAGTGGAGCAGGCATTGGGCACATGTATAGGTACCCATAATTACCAGATTCTTACAACCAAGCAGGTAACAGGGTTAGACTGAACTCACTAAAGGGATTTGTATATCACTAGTATTTAACACCTTCTGGCTAAATGATAAGATACAACTACATCTGCCTATTTTTTTTGCAAAAATATTTATTTTTATATATAAAAATAGATATCTATGTAACTATATCTCTACCAACCTGTCTTGTGACTGCTGTGGCTCACTTGCCAGTCCAAAACATGCATTTACAGTTACACCATTCTTATTCCTGTTACAAAAAATGCACTGTGTTCCTGTGTGCCCACGCACCTGTACCTTTAACTGTCACAATTACAAAAAAGGACTACCTCAATGCCCTCCCTCCTACCACCTTCCCACTTCCTTCCCCCCTTCTCAACTCCCTAGTCTGTCTGCCCCGTCCTTTTACTCATCATTGTATTTGTTGTTGTCTCCATCATCATTGTCATCCTCACTGTCATCATTGTTGTTGCTCTCTTTGGAGGGCTCACCTCTGAACAGTTTATGCCAGTCCACTGTCTTCCATATGAGGTCTGCCATCTCTTGCCCATCATTTTCTACCATCTTTGTGTAATGCCAGTACATCTCACTCAGTCCCTTTTTAATACAGCCCTTGACTGGGAGGTTTGTGTGTCTGTTTAAGAGCACATTTCTGCTCTTCCACAGGGTGTTCCTGAAGCAGGAGATGAATTGTTCGAAGTGGGCTGTTGGGGTCCCTTGCTGCTTAGTCAAGTGTCCATGCAGAACTGCCTCTCTGGTCAAGGTGGTGAACCTTGTCCTACCAGGAGGCATATGTGTTACCTCTTCCACACCTCTCTGCTATAAAAGAGCACCTGTATATAAAAAACCTCCCCTTCTCTGCTAGCTGTTCCTGGGCTAAAGGTCCCTTCACCATAGACTTTATCCAAGTTATGGTGAGCACCAGGGATTCTGGTTTTCTCTGATTTAAAAAAAATCCCCATTTTTCAGTTAAAAAAAGTAAACCCAAATTCACCCATGATTAAAATGAAACACCACTATCTATCTATCTATCTATCTATCTATCTATCTATCGTGTTTCATTTAAATCATGGGAAAATGAGGATTTGGGGTTACTTTTTTAAAATAAAAAATTGGGGATTTTTTTTAAATCAGAGAAAACCAGGATCCCTGGTGAGCACTGACTCCTCAGCAACATTTACCCTACTTTCTTATACAGCATCAGTCCCATTATGAATTTAACAGTTTTAGAAAGCAGGGCCAGTGCACACAAGCCTGACTCCCCTGGCCTCTTATACTCCCCTGGCCTCTTAAACTGTCAGAAGCAGTTAAAACATGTTATCACAGTCAAAACAAGAACAAAAGAGTTTTTCACTTCCTTACCCATACCAGGGGCAGATATGCATATAAGGGGCATTCTCCCATAATCCAAATTTGCATACCAATATGTCGTGGAAACACACGCAGCATACTTTTGGGTCAGGTCAGCAGAAGCTTTTATTCAAAAGAAACTACAGCTGTAGGGGGGACTCCAAAGTGATATGGATTTCCCAAGCACTTGGAAGGGGTTCCCCCCCAAGATCAAAATCAGGAGGCTTATATACTTTTTAACAGTTGCTTACAACTCACATGATCATATAGTGGAGTTTGCTAGGAAAAGCAGCTACAAATAAACATTAGCTCATACTGCTTTGCTGTTATCAGGATGGGAACTTATGGGGGAGGCGAGGTTAGTTCACAAACCTCCTTCTTGCACCTGGAAATCAGAGTTGTACATACTTTTTGCTATCTTTAAGTCCGCGGTGAGTGAAGCAGTTGCAGAGGAGTTATAAAGAACAAACACTTTCTCTTATCTGTTCTACTATACAGAGCCAGCAATTCTTCACAAAGCAATTATCTCATCTTATAACTTGTATGATCAAAGTTTAAGGCATTTATTTTTTTCTGATTCCACAAATAAGAGGGTGTCATTATTCATAGCAATCTCCAAAAAGACAAGATCCAGGCATACAAATCAGTCATTATCTCCACTCTCCTTCAGTGAAACACTGTGGACTACCATTATCATCTCAAGAGCCTGGAGAAATATCACCAATGATGCCTCTGGAGAATCCTCCATGTTAAATGGGAAGATTGCTACACAAACACCAGCGTCCTTGCTGAAGCCAGTGTTATCAGCATTGAGTTGATGATCCTCAAGCACTAACTTCACTGGACTGGACACTGTGTGTGGATGCCTGGCTTTTGACTCCCAAAACAAGTGCCTGACTTTTGACTCTATTTCCAGCTTAGTTGTGGCCTGCAATCTTGCGGTGACCAGAGAAAACACTACAAGGACACACTAAAGGCATACTTCAAGGAAACAGATGCCACAACATCAAGAGTTGGGAGGAGCTGGCTGCTGACTGACTCTACTGGCGCTACAACCTCAATCAAGTGGCTGTCCATTTTGAGGTAGTTGCCCCTGAAGAAGAGAAGAGAGAGCAGAAGAAGGAAAAGGAGAGGAATCCCAGCCAGCAAAAAGACTTCAAATTATTGCAGATGGACCTGCATGCTCAAGGATCAGACTTTTAATTCATGTCAAAACCCATCAATGAGCCATGGTAGAGATCATCCTTGAATCAAGGGATTGCCCAAAATGACCAATAGTAATATGCAAATAAGCACCACAAAGAGGTTGTCACACTGGTACAGTAGCAGCAGGGTCACAGAATGAAAACCAGGGTCAGAAACCAGGCAAGTCAGAGAGCACAGGGACCAAGAGGCTTGCTGAAGCATGAGCGTCAGAGCTGTTGGCTATCCTGCTGCCACAGCTGGGAATATATGGGGAGACTGAAAGCTCCCACAAGCAAACCAGGAAGTCAGCTGGCTAACTAGGTAAGGCAGAGCTTCTCAGCCAGAGACCCAGGGCAGCAATTAGCCCAGGCTGGGCTGTCTGCTAGGGTCCCTGACACAGACCAGTGCGTGGGCCATTTGGAGGAGGAGACTAGGGTACGAGACAAAGTTTTGGGCCAGGAATTGGAACCAAGTAGTAGTCATAAATATATATGATCACCCAGTCTGAGTTCTACTGCCAAACCATGCTTGGGAGTAGCTCCCAGGAACCAAACCCACAATTTTCCAGGCATAACTGCAGAGCCTGTAGCTCATCCAGCTCTTGCATGATTCGCCCCAGCTGGGCATAGTCTGGCTGTGAGCTAGCCAGGAAATCCTGACAGCTTCTGATTTTACTGAAAAGTTCCACTTGGCTTTTCAAGGTAAAGGTGAAGAGTGCCTTAGAAATCTCTTTTTTCTTCCCCCATATCCTGCACTTGATTTGAGCTAAAAGGCTGAAAAGCAATAGTTAAAAGCCAAGGAAAAAATACCAGTGTTAGCTCTAGGTCAGACTTATAAATTACCTTAATCTTTCTCAACTGCTTATTAAGGCCCCAATGCTGCAAAGGGTGATGCCTACACATACAGTTATTGCTGTGTGAGTCCTGTTAAGTCAAAAGAACAGATAGACATGTTCCTGATTCTTTATGCAGTAACATTTTATTGTGAATCCTTCAGTAGATACAAGTAGGTCACCTTCAGTCACATCTCTTTACCGGAGGAACGAGTAGGCCCTGAATTAGGATACCTTTGGAGATGATACCAATCTTTTTTGTTTGGTCTACTAGGATCTATTTGGTCTATGACATTAGACAACCTTCTGTGAACAGCATTGCTTTGACTTTGAAGCCTTCTTGTTTGGCACTGACATGACTGGATCCTTAATCAGGAGGACAAAATGTCTGTACAACCAGAAAAGCATTTAGATTTGGAATAAAGACACTTCTACTTTGGTTTGGTTTCGTTTTATCATTTATCTAAGAAAGCAGTACATCAAGAAGTTTAAACTGTCTCATAAACTACTTAATGGATTATGATATATTTCATCCATGAATTTTTGTATTGAGGTGAAAATACATATAGCAGAGGTAAACACTACTACTGTGTAAGCAAAGCTGACCCACTAGATGGCAGCAGATTTTCCATTTATTCTGAAACTCTTTAAATTAGAAAAGTAATGAACTTGGAGTTCTGCTTTAAATGATATGGGAGGTAGCTAATAGTGTAATTTCTACAATGCTCCAATATATTGTCAGGTGTACTTTGCACTTGCTCCAATAGAAACAGACTTATTTTTTTCTTTTTCCATCTCAGCCTGTCTTATGTAGACTAGGTATTTTTGAGACACAGCTGCATACAATTTAGCTTTTTCATATTCTGTTAAACCTGGCTGGTGGAAAATGTCCTTCATTTCAGCATTCAGCAAGCAGGTTGCAGCAGTTCTGATACTGTCTTCCCCTGGCTGGGCCACCCTTAATTGCTCCAGTTAAAAACTTGGCACAAGATATATTTTTTCTCCATACTCCTTTATGACTGGTTGGTTAAAAAAATAGTTATCAAGGGAAAAACAAAACTTCACAGAAGCCCAATAAGCCCACCCTAACTGCTTCACCATATGCTTTTTTCTTTTTAGAGATGCATCTTTAATAGATAAGGCTTTACAAAATATTTTTTGGTGATTTCTTAGTTGGTCTAATAAAAGGTATAATCTTTGAACCAAGAGTTTTAAAGTTTTGTGTCTCAGACCAAACATGGTTGCCAAATACAACCCTATGAATTTATGGTGCTTTTTCAGTACACATGCTTGCTTCAGGATCAAAGGCATGGTTTCCTTTAAGGTGTTAAAAGCAATTTCTGCTTTAACAGAATATGAAAAAGCTAATGGCCATTACTAGACGATCAGAGGTGGTACACAAAATAGCCTTCCTTTGTGGTGGGGAGGATTTAATGAACATCTTTTAAAATGTCAGATTTCTCCTTACATAGCTAGACATGCTTATGGTTGGCGGACCAAGTGTTATAATATGGACAGCCAGTAATTCATGTCTTTTTATAACCTGCAGGTGTTGTTTTTTAAATGTGAACTGCTGGGTAGTCTCAAGGAAAGAGACTGGTTTTTAATCTGTAAGCCTTGGGTGTAGAAGCATTTAAATTTACAACAAGGTAACAATAAACCTTTTTTTGTAGCATCATCAGAAGCTTATAGAAAAAACTGGGCCTTACCAGGGTACATTTGCTATGCCAGGGTTGCCACCAGAAACTTATGTCTGGATTTTTAAAAAGAACATGTATTTTTTATTTCGGTTAATTGTACAGCTCTTTTCCTCCCCACTAGCAGAACATGTTCTGTACTGCATACCTAATACTAAGGTCTCTATGGGCACTTACACACATGCAGGGAGCCTACTTCAATGCACTGGAAATCCAGTGAATTAGAGCAGACTAATTGAGTCTGCTGGAGCATATAAATTGACATGCTCTGGCAGCCTCACACGTCACGTGTATCAGTGGCACAGTGCATCTTCATGCTGAGAAAATGGCAGCAGTGCGCTTTGAAATAAAACACGTTTGATATGCTTTAGTTCAAAGCGCCCCACCACCATTTTCTCAGTGTGGGAACACATTGTGCCACTGATACATATGACGTGCTGGTGCTTTTAATTAGCATGGCTCACTAATTAAAAGTGCCCAGTGCCTCATTGGGAGCACGTTTAAAAAGGCCCTATAACACATGTATTTGGTAAAGGCTTTCTCAGTTTCACCATTTTCATAGAGTCCATCAAATCATGTACAACAACTATGTTTATTTATTAGTTGGAAACCATTGATCATTGTTAAATGTATCAGGCAACCCCCCCCCGATATTTACAAATCAGTTCCTTAAATCAAGACTGCCAACAACTGTAACTACACACGATATTGTCAGGCATAACAGATACGGTTTGATTAGCATTTCCCAACAGCGTTTTAATAAAAAAACCCCAACTTTTCCTGCTGTTACTAGACCCCATTATAATAACAAAAATCAGTGCTTCCACTGGATATTCATTTTTTAAATCTTTTAAGATCTTTTGTAATAACCCTTTTGTCATAAGCATCCTTCTGTGTTTTTTTAAACATTTCAGTTTCTATTAACCACTACCTTTTGCTTTTCATGATAAACAGCTGCTAGCTGACTATCTGTTTAGGAGGGTCTACTAAAAACTCTTTTATGGGATATGATCTGGCTGTAGGGATAAATCTTATAAACTGGCATGTTGCAAACCTACCCATGTTTTCAGAATGGACAGTGTGATATTTGGTGTCTCATCTCTCAAGATCTCAGTGTTACTCTGCAGCAAATGAGACACCTTTTCTAGAAAATCTTCTGCATTTAGGGGTTGTCTAGTTCACCTCACAGAATACAGACGGTTTTTCATCCCATCCATGTTCAAAGTCAACTGTACAAAACTATTCGGACTTATCTGGACATTTGTCCCCTTCATTTGGATACCTCTATAAACCCTGTTAATGTTTATGTGGTAGCCTAGCACCTTTCCAAGTTAAAGCAAAACCTCTCATAAAACCTCAGAGACCTAAACTTATGTATTACCTTGTGGCTGCTGTCTAATGACAGTCATGTGGAGACAACCCCCCTCCCCAGCTTTTTCTGAGTTTTCAGAATCATTAGGTTCTCTCTGTACCAGATCATCAGCAGACTCTTCTTGTGTATCATCCCCAATTCACTTTCCCTGCCCTCAGGCTCAAACTGTGTATTGCCAGACTGCTTTTATATTATCCCCTGGTTCAGTCACCTCAGCATCATGTCCAGATGCTTTATTGCCAGACTCTTCTTTATCTGTAGGTTGTGAATCACTACCCTTAAATGTGCTCTTGTTTTTTCTGAGCAACATTTTTTTTAGTCTTTTTCATTTTATGCTTTAAACAAGCCCTTAGTTTTTCCCCCCCACCTATGGTCATATACTATTCATACCCTTTATGGTCTTGCTCTTACCACCACCATGTTGGGCACTCATACAAGGAGCAGTCTGGTTTAAATGAAGTCTCTTTTCTGCACTGGTTTGAATTCCATGACTAGTCGTGGCTGCTAGTTTCCACCAGCCGGTTTTCTTTACTAAAGACAATATGTTTTATAAAGCTCCCTATATACCTTTATCATGACAAAATGTTTTTCAAAATAATTCAAAGGGTCTCTTTTTTGGTAAGAAACGTCAGTTTTACATATTTACTAGTTGTTCCTGTAAGCTCCCGTACCTTGCTAATATACAACCCAATATCTGTATAGACAAATAAAGAACAACTCCTATGAAATGTTTTAAAATACTTGTGTGTGTCTCCAGGTCTCATTTTTTTCATTCAACATTTCCTGGAGAAGATGCTTCAGGGTCTTGAAAGTAAATGTTTTTGCTCACACCTCTCAGGATTTTGTATTGTATTAACCTCTGAGGAACTAGTCTTTTTTAATGGTGTTTATTTGCCTGGAAGTATGGTAGTGTCAGACTGTCCAAGCAGTCAGGGCTAGGTCTCCTATCCTTTGGTTTGGGGTGTAATAGTATTAAGGTAACCCTGTTGTCTAGGTCAGATCTTTGCTTAAAGGCAGATATGACTGCTAGGGCTGTGCGAGTCTTCGGATCCTGCTTCAGATCTGGACCCGCTTCAGATGCTTCAGTGTCCAAAGCGGCACATCCAGACCGAAGTGGGGTCCCAGCAATGGTATCTGGAGTGGGTCGGGGCATCCAAAGCGCTTCGGATCCACTTCCGCCATTTTGAGACACAATTAGAAGAGGGAGGGGGAGTGGTGGGGGGAAGACTGATGTCTGTATGTAGCCAGTGAGAAGGCTTTCTCCCTGGCTACCTTTCCAATGGCAGCGTCTGTGGGGTGGAACTAGAAACAGCATAAAAGCCTCTGTTTCCAGCTCTTCTGTGCCTTTTGCAGCTCGTTCCCTGTCAGCAACTGTGAGAGAGAGGAACGCTCAGACTGAGACTTGCCTGATCCTTTTTCTTGTTATGAAGGAGTGGTTAGGATTTAGCTTAGCTTAGTTTAGCTAGTCTATTCAATTATTATAAGTATTACAATTCAATTTATTTCTTTGAATTTATATTTGCTCTTTTTTTTGGAACCTTTGCAAAAAGAAAGGTTTGTTTTCCCAGCCAGTGTTATCTATTATCTATCACTGTGCAGGGAGGCACAGATTGCTTACACACACGCACGCACGCATGCACACACACACATACACAGAGACCCACAATATAGAAAAAAAATCACAGCACAAGAAGACAGATATTCACAGCAGAACAAGACACACAGATAATATATTGAGAGCACAACAAGACACAGATATTTACAGAAGAAGAGGACACACAGATCATATATTCACAGCACAAGACACAGATATTTACAGGAGAACAAGACAGACAGATATACAAAAGGATTCACACACACACACTCACACACACACACACACTCACACACACAGACCTTTTGCAGCACAGGAAGGATCTATGTGAAGCGTGCTGGAAAGGCAAGTGCCAGGTCTTCTGGCAGAGGAGGGAGAAGGGGTAGGGGGAGAGCTAGAACTGCAACACCCCCATCACAAACACAGACACATTCTGCAAGGACACCAGTCCTGCCAGTGGAAGCCAGGCGGTGGGAGCAGTGTCTGCACCTAATGTCCTTGTACCTGCACCACCTCCCCTCAGTTGAGAAGTGGGCACCAGTAGTGAAATCACTGCCTCTTCCACCCCAATTTCAGCTCTCAGCGTGAGCCTCCCACTGCCAGAGGAGGAGCTGGAGCTGGAACCAGGGATGCTGAGCGCACTGGCTAAGGCAATTCTGGGGACTGAGGGGAATCAGAGTTTGTGCTCCACACCCCTCACGTTTCCCCTAGACCCAGGTCTTCTCTGGAAAGCAGCACCTCAGATGAAGCTGAGTTGTGGAGGCAAGTGGCTCAGCTGAGGCAGCTCCTCCTGCTGTTCAGCCTCAGCCTGGTGAGAAGGGGGAAAAGGCAGGATCCTTGCCCTCAACCCAGAAGTGGGGGAGTAGTGTAGTGTGGGATCATTTTGACGAGGCAGATGATCCCAGGTTTGCCATCTGCCAGCACTGCTGAAGGCACATGAGCTGTGGCAAGGATGCCAGACACTTCTCCACCATGGCCATGCTGCTGCATCTGAGGAGGCACCACCCCCTTGCCCTCCTTCCTGCTGCTCAGCCTGGCACCAGTGCGAGTGTGCCAAAACGGAAGTCCCCCGCTCGCTCCAAAGCCCTCTGACCCCCCAAGCAGAGGCAGGCCACCCTGGACCAGTGGGAGAAAGGTGGACAGAAAGTGGGGCAGGTTCCCAAGGTGCACGAGATCACCCAGAGAATTGGGGAGATGCTTGCTCTGGATAGCCAGCCCTTCTCCCTAGTTGAGCGGCCAGGGTTCAGGTGGTTCATAGCACTTCTGGTCCCATTTTACAAAGTGCCCACATGCGCCATCTTTAGCAGGGTGGTGGTGCCCTCCCTGTATGAGGAATGAAGGGAGTACTTGAGGGAGGAGCAGCGCAAGGCAGGACCACAGATAGCCTTGCATTTCACCTCTGACATCTGGAGCAGCCGGGATGGTGATCACACCTACCTCTCCCTCATGGGGCACTGGTGTGTTCAGTCAGGCCGTCAGTGGACTCTACTGCAAGCTGAGGTGCTGGATGAGTTCCACACGGCAAGGGAGATCATGGGGGCCATGAACTGCATGGTTCAGGGGTGCCTTGTTGGGCAGGCTGAGCTCACCCACGGGTTCATGGTCACCGACAACGGGGCCAATATGGTGAAGGCTGTCTGTGATGTCAACTTTGTTGGCATCTGCTGTGTGGCACAGAGGCTGCACCTAATAGTGAGGAATGCCTTGGAGGGGGACAGGGCTGCCAGTGATGGCACCACCACCAGTACTGCTACAAGCCAGCTGATTTCAAAATGCAGGAAGGTGGTGGGATACTTCCACCACAGCATCAAGGGGGGCAAGATGCTGCAGGAGAAACAGGTAGAGCTGAGCATCCCGCAGCACAGAATCATACAGGATGTAGAGACTTGGTGGAACTCCACATACCTGATGCTCAAAAGGTTGGTGGAGCAACAGAAAGCCATCCATGAGATGGCCTTGCTTGGGGAGATTGGGATCAGTGGTCCCCTTAACAGAGATGAGTGGGGTACCATCTCCCAGATCTTGCTGGTCCTCAAGCCCTTCCTTGAGGTCACTGAGACCCTTAGTGCTGGTGATGTCCTCCTCAGCCAGGTGATCCCCCTAGTGAGGGAACTGGAGAACCAAATGGAGAAGTTCCAGGAGATCAATGTTCCTGGCTGGGGCAGGCCGCTGTCACCAGATTTGCAGGTACTGGTAAGGTGGCTGAAGGAGGGCATCAGGAGATGGCTGGATCCCTTGTTGTCTAGTACGGTTCATATGATGGCGGGCATGTGCAACCCAAGGGTGAAGGGGAGGATGTGCACTGGCAGCCCCAAAACCCTTGATCACTGGATGCAGGTGCTGGTGACCAAAGTCAGGGAGGTCGTAGCAGGGTGGTGGTGCCCTCCCTGTATGAGGAATGAAGGGAGTACTTGAGGGAGGAGCAGCGCAAGGCAGGACCACAGATAGCCTTGCATTTCACCTCTGACATCTGGAGCAGCCGGGATGGTGATCACACCTACCTCTCCCTCATGGGGCACTGGTGTGTTCAGTCAGGCCGTCAGTGGACTCTACTGCAAGCTGAGGTGCTGGATGAGTTCCACACGGCAAGGGAGATCATGGGGGCCATGAACTGCATGGTTCAGGGGTGCCTTGTTGGGCAGGCTGAGCTCACCCACGGGTTCATGGTCACCGACAACGGGGCCAATATGGTGAAGGCTGTCTGTGATGTCAACTTTGTTGGCATCTGCTGTGTGGCACAGAGGCTGCACCTAATAGTGAGGAATGCCTTGGAGGGGGACAGGGCTGCCAGTGATGGCACCACCACCAGTACTGCTACAAGCCAGCTGATTTCAAAATGCAGGAAGGTGGTGGGATACTTCCACCACAGCATCAAGGGGGGCAAGATGCTGCAGGAGAAACAGGTAGAGCTGAGCATCCCGCAGCACAGAATCATACAGGATGTAGAGACTTGGTGGAACTCCACATACCTGATGCTCAAAAGGTTGGTGGAGCAACAGAAAGCCATCCATGAGATGGCCTTGCTTGGGGAGATTGGGATCAGTGGTCCCCTTAACAGAGATGAGTGGGGTACCATCTCCCAGATCTTGCTGGTCCTCAAGCCCTTCCTTGAGGTCACTGAGACCCTTAGTGCTGGTGATGTCCTCCTCAGCCAGGTGATCCCCCTAGTGAGGGAACTGGAGAACCAAATGGAGAAGTTCCAGGAGATCAATGTTCCTGGCTGGGGCAGGCCGCTGTCACCAGATTTGCAGGTACTGGTAAGGTGGCTGAAGGAGGGCATCAGGAGATGGCTGGATCCCTTGTTGTCTAGTACGGTTCATATGATGGCGGGCATGTGCAACCCAAGGGTGAAGGGGAGGATGTGCACTGGCAGCCCCAAAACCCTTGATCACTGGATGCAGGTGCTGGTGACCAAAGTCAGGGAGGTCGAAGTACAGAGGCAAGGGGATGTGGAAGAGGGGGATCCACTTTTCCCTGCCAGCACTCCCAGCACTGGCACCAGCACCAGCACCAGCACCAGCACCAGGACTAGCCAGTCTCCTCTATGCCAGCCACTGCTAATGTGGGCCATGGGTATAGCTTCAATGCTGGGGTCCAAACGCACCAGACCCCGACCTCAGGCAGGTAGAGCTGAAGCTTTGGTGGCTACCTATCTTGCTGAGGCCACTGGACTGCGACCCCTTGGCCTACTGGGCAAACCGCAGCCAGATGTGGCAGGATCTGGCCACGGTTGCCCAACAACACCTGTCCTGTCCACCGACCAGTGTTCCAAGTGAGAGGGTGTTCAGCATTGCTGGGGATGTTGTCACACCCCACCGCACCTGCTCAGAT
>NW_005842595.1:48288-54419 GCF_000455745.1 Alligator sinensis | reverse complement strand
AAACTCATGGACTCAATATACACAGTGGAATTCTGGCACACTGCGACCTGCCAGACATCTGACACCCCAGGCACCTCTGCACTTTTACTTGAGCTGCTACATCCCCTTTTCCCCCCTACCCCCCACCCCAGCCTGTCCCTCACCCCCTGACGCCTCCATTTCCATTTTCACTGACTGGCTTTCTTGCCTGCATTGCGGGCCATGCCAGCCTCTGGCTTCTTTACTATTCCTTCCATCCAGGACCAACTGCAGGTACTTCGTCAGCCTGACAAAGGGGATTTCAACCCTAAAGCTTCCAAAGATACATTTTTTAAGTACTCCTTTTTTTTCATAATACACATATAGACATAAAAACACAAGATAAGCCATCACACACCATGAATAACATCATATGTCCAACACAACACAACATCTTTACTTCTTGCTGTCAATTCCTTTATAAAACGACAGGCTCTGTGACAGGTCCATGTGGGTACTTTGATGCTGCTGCTGATGATACTGGTGTTGAGCCAGCTAAGGTATTGTACCTGTTGTCAGGTAAAGCGGAGGACCGGGCATGAGGCTGTAGGGGAGGAGGAGGCCTCAGTGGGGCACAGTGCTGTGTTGTGCAGAGGCCCCAGCACCAGGGAGGGCGCACCTTAATACATGCAATGTCACCCACCCACATGACGAGTTTTGCCTGTCAGCAGCTTGAGGTACAGTTCTTCCCAAATCCATGCACCAATCTTCTTGAAATTTGGCAGACTTTGTGGCCTCAGTAAGAGCTACTAACCCTGCAGCTTTCAGCCCCCTGTGCTGTAACATGTAGACATGACAGGAGTTCTGCTTTCAAGAATTTGGGGTGCAGTTCCCCCCAAACCCCTGCAGCGATTTCCTTGAAACTTGGCAGAATTCATGCTCTTAGTATAGGCTATAATTCCTGCAAGTTACACCCAAATCGAAGTTAAAACAACAAAGTTATAGGTATTTAATTATCCCCCATTATAACCTATAGCCGGATCTCTGAGGCAGTTCCGAAGCTTTGGTGCCGCTTCGGCCAGATTGAAGCGGCAAACCGATCTGGAGCCCTGGATCGGATTGCGGCCATCCAAAGCAGCTGGATCCGAAGCCAGATCGGATCGCTGCCGACTCGCACAGGCTTAATGACTGCTGCTACATTGTTGTTTTATAAACTTGTTAGGGAAACTGGTTAGGAAATCACAATAAAATTATTCATTAAATAATGTGTACCCAATTGACAGACATTCTTAGATTGTTCAAAATGGCTTGTTAATTAGTTTTAATTAATAAATAATAAACAATATTACACACTCACACACATGCACACTTTGACTAAGTGTTTAAAATCAAGTTTAACCACAGCAGAGAAGAAGGAGACTGAAGGGATGTATTGATTGCATCTCCTAACTCAGTGGGGGCAAAATATTTGGCAGCCCTACACACTTTCCAAGTGCCATTCTGATCCCTTCTCCTGCCCAATCTGCTGCTCTGCTTTCTGTTCCCTACTCTATGTTCCCTGCCCCAAATACTGCTTTGCTTTCTGCTTCCTGCCCTGTAGTGTGCTCCCTGCCCAATCTGCTGTTCTGATTTCCCTTCCCTGATCTGCTGTGCCTCACAGGGGCTGCCCATGCCACTTGTGATGTGCTGTAAATTGGCTACCCGTGTCCTAACTGGTCTGGCACAGTCCATTCACAGGTCTGCCACATACTCTTTGGCTTCCATTCACTTGCATGTAGTCTTTTCAAGTGAAGAGATGTTCTGAACATCTGCTGCCCAAAATTTTCTACCAGCAGTTTTCTTTCAAGTGATAGTCTAGTTCCCCTTTTAAGTTATTTTGTTTTCTTGTTGTTCATTTTTCTCTAACCAGCTCCTGTCTTATCAGTTATTCTGTTCTCTTACTGTGAACTGCCCTGAGTCTTTGTTGGGAATGGCACCATGTACATTGCATAAATAAAGAAATAAATGGTACCCCACAGCACACACAGCCCAGATAAACCTTTGGTATTGTTTTACCTCATGTTTATGTATACTCAAGGCTTTTCAATCCCTAACAAGACTTAAAATTAATGTTAACCTGGAAATGACTGTTGGCTAAACTGGGAATGGGTCTTGGCTAAAAATATGGGAAAGTATTGTCAGTAGAAGATACTGAGAAATTGGACTTTCTTTTCTTCACACCAAAACTTATCAGTGCCTGGCAGAATCAGGGTCTTCCCACAGTTGAAACAGAGAAGATTCATACTGAAGGAACCTAAAACTTTATGTTGGCGAGTTTCTTTAAACTGATACCTAAAGAAGTCACAAGTCTCCAGCTGTCACTGGTGGCAGCTCAGATGATAAGTAACATCTGACCAAAGAGAACTCTTGGGGACCAAGTTAAGGTGGCAGAGAAAATTTTTCCATCCAGAGCAGACACATGGATGGGAGTATCCTCTAATAGGGAGATTAACCTTGACTCCCAAAGTCCCATTACAGTATGCATTATTGCCTCCACTTGTAGGACCCAGCCGAAAACATGCACTAACACTACTGAACACAATGATCCAACTTCATGGAAAGGAGGTATGCTACTTTCAGCTGCTCCTAAAGTCGGATAAAACTCAGCAGTTGGAAGAGTTGGAAAACTAACTTTGGAAAGAGGAGAAATAACAAAAATACTCCAAGCAGTTATAGTGATATAACTCCCTTTTTCAACCATCAAAGTAACGTTGCCCTGACAAATATGACTTACTTTTATTTTGCTTGATACCTGTGAACAGGCCTTTCTCCAAACTACAGAACATATTATGGGTCCATACACATCTAAAGCTTCCTGCCACCATCAGGATTGTGTCTGACACTTGCCATAGAACCTGTGTGCCTCTCCAGATGCGGTATGTACCACCAAGGGGTTTCTTTCCCAGATGCTGGCCAATTTATAATCAATAAATCCTTCAAAAATTCAGACTGTGACAGGCAGACCTACCTTCCAAACTGCTGCAGCTGCCCAGATGGCACTGCTACAGTGAAGGTTAAAGGAGCTTATCACTGGGTAACTGCAGCCTTGACAGACTTGCTGGTAGTGAAAAACGTTAAAAAAAATTATAATGAGGAACAGGGTCCCCAAGAGCCTTCTGGGTTATATCTTAACTGAAAAATGGTCCTGGTCTTGGCTGCAGGAGTGTTGCCTGTAACTGAGGATATGAATTTGCCCAATTATGAACAGTCATGTTATAAAGAGACCCTATATGATGGCCTTAATGTCCCAATGAAAACCATCATGAGACAGAGAACCCCATCTATAACCCCATACACTTGGCTGTGTAATGCTGCTATACAGGCTTAATGACAGAAGCTAGGCAGCGAGCAAAATGGGAGAAAGAAAGGACAAAGAAAAATAATCTAGAGCTAGGTCAGTCTCTTTCATTTGTCAATTATGGACCCAAGGCAAATGAGTACAGTGATCAGTGGATAGGCTGAGGTAGAAGTAGGGGAAGAGGGGGTATTAGTAACAGAGGAAACTGAGGAGAAGGTATAGAGCAAGGTTACGTGGCCACCCAGGAACCAGAGAGGTTGGAAGAATAGGGCCTTTGGGCTGGGAGTCTGGAAGAGCCTGATGGTAAAAGGGGAGCCAGTAGGAAAGAAATGGGATTAAGGATTATTGCTTCAGGGGCTGGCAGATATCCAGCACAGGAGAGAGTTGGCTAGCGGAGCTGAGCTGAAACCAGTGGCTTGGATCCAGGAGCCATTGACTCTCATGGAGCAATGGGGGTGCCCTGGTCCCCAGGGTTTCCCTAAATTTATAACTCATGTTTATTTTGACCCTTGGGGAAGACCTGTCATGCGGGCTATGGTGGGAACCTGGGGACACGAGCCCATAATGTTGGTAAATACTGGGGCCTCAGTTATTATTTTAGCTGAAAAATGGGTTCTAGAAGGAGCGCTAAGTAAAGCTCCCAGTACAACCATCACCCTCAGAGGATACACAATAGATAGCAAAGAGCCTGAGGTTGTTACTAGTTGTCCTGTTCAGGTCGGAGTATTAAAGACTCAAACAGATTTTTGTATACAGGATTCCGAGGAAGATGGGATATTAGTGAGCCCCTTTTTAAGGGGCAATTTCTTAGTAATTGATTTAGCTACTGCATTTTTTGTGGCAAATTAAGGGAAAAAAATTAAAGTATATTTCAGCTGTCCACTGGTACACAGCCCCTTAGGTGCCAGAGGTAATAACTTTAGACCCAGCAGATCCTTGGGTCAGAGACTTTCCTAGTATTTGTGCTAAGGATAAAACACTGTGCGGAAAAGCAGGGATGGAAGTATTGGTCATGGGGTCCTGATCCCAAACCACAGAAGCAATACAAATTTCTCCAACCAGCAGGAAACAGTGTTAGAAATACACTGCAAAGCTTGTTTCAGCAAGGGGTGATTATACAGTGTGCAAGTGTTAACAATGCTCCTTTGTGGCCTGTTCTTAAGGCTGATGGAAAAACATACAGGATGATGGTGGATTTTAGAGCCTTAAATGCTCTGACCTTAAATGCACTGCACCATCTGCTCCAGTCATCATGAAGTACCAGGAAGTGGTTGTGGCAGTGGCAGGGGAATTGAAATGGTTCTCTGTAATTGGTTTAGCCAATGCTTTCTTTGCAATCCCCCTTCACCCAGATTCATGGTATAAATTTGCTTTTAATTTTAAGAGACAACAGTATTGTTTTACCCATGCACATCAAGGTTTTCACAATGCTCCTGCCATTCGTCAGGCCCATGTAGTTAAAATGTGGAAGCAGTTATCCGATCAATACCAAGCTGCTGTTACGGTAGCAATCAGTGGGCATGTTTACAAGTGCATTTACTCTGGTTTAAATTTACTGTGGGGTAAGTTCCTGGGCTAACAACCTAAGGATAGGAGAACAGACAAAGAGACATAGATGAGGAGGAATAAGAAATAAATAATTCTCTTTACTGCATGGTTATTCTTACAATTTGCAATTTAAATTTAATAAAACAAAAATGTTTAACCAAAAAAATAATTATGTAACCAGGAGATAAATGTGTCGCATAGAAAAAAATCAATTGTTTTGATCAAGGAAATGAAATAGAAAATATATAAAATCAGGGCTAAGAAGATAGGTTACATTTACAGGAATGTACATCCTCTTGTGGTTTATTGCTTAATTGGATGATTGCAAAAACATGCCTACGTGTTTAGAAGATTAGCTTTTGATAAAATTTTCTACTTTGCTATTAAGTACAAATGCACTAACAGAAACTGACTGTAAATTCCATATGAAGGAAGAAGATATGGCAGGGTGGCACAACAGAGAGTGCTTGGTTCAGAGTGGCATGAATTTTCTTAGAAAACAACCTATTTTGTCAGATGCTAGGAATGGACTGGCAGAAAAAAGATTTTATATAGAAGGAAAAAGGACACAGGAAGGGGATGCTGCTAAGAGGTAGTAAGTGGCTTGATTAGATTGAGGCAGACAAGGTTTTTTGGGTAGATGTGTTATATTTTATTAGACCAACTAAATAGTTGGAAAAATTGCTCTTTGCAAGCTTTCAGGCACAAACACCCTTCTTCAGGCATAGGAATAATCTGCTGATGTTTGCATGCTTTCCTGAGTAGAATAGAAGCATAGAAGCCAATTAAATCAACTAAGGTGAACAAAGCTGCTATCTAGGCCCAAAGGATAACAGTCCCTGAGAAAAGCAAGGGGGCTAAGAGTGCTCAGAAACCCCGTTGGCTCAGCAAGGGCATTCAGCAATGCCTGAGGACTAAAAGGGAGGCGTACAACCAGTGGAAGGGAGGAACTATCACCAAGGAGCAGTACTCCTCCTCTGCCCGGGAGTGTAGGAGGGCTATTAGGAAGGCAAAGGGAGAAATGGAACTCAGGCTAGCGTCCAGGTTTAAGGACAACAAAAAGTCCTTTTTCAAGTACATTGGGAGCAAGAAGAGGGCACCAGGCAATGTAGGGCCCCTGCAAGACACAAACGGTAATCTGGTGGCCACGCCAGACAAGAAAGCTGATATTCTTAAGTTTCTTTGCCTCTGTTTTCCTGAACAGGGACCAGGATATCCCACCTACCAGAGGTAGGGACAATCTTGGGGATAGCTCTATCAAGCCTTCAGTCAGTGCAGATGTAGTTAG
>NW_005842595.1:43281-47633 GCF_000455745.1 Alligator sinensis | reverse complement strand
AAATGCAGGGTGCTGCACCTTGGGAGAAGGAATCCACAGCTTACATACAGGTTGGGGAGTTCCCCTCTTGAAAGCACAGAGACGGAAAGGGATCTCGGAGTCATTATTGACTCCAAGATGAACATGAGCCGCCAATGCCAGACCATACCTTGTCATGCATACAAAGGTGCCTCTCAAGCTGGTCCAGAGTGGTGATACTTCCCCTCTATGTGACTTTGCTCAGGCCGCAGTTGGAGTACTGAGTCCAGTACTGGGCGCTGCACTTCAAAAGGGATGTGGCCATCCTGGAAAGGGTTCAGAGGAGGGCCACCCGCTTGGTGAGAGGGCAGCAGGACAGGCCCTATGAGGAGAGACTGAAGGACCTGAACCTGTTCAGCCTCAGCAAGAGGAGGTTGAGGGGGGACCTGGTGGCTGCCTACAAGCTCATCAGAGGGGATCAACAGCAAATAGGCAGAGGTCTTTTCTCCCCAGCACCACCTGGGGTGACAAGGAACAATGATCATAAGCTGATGGAGAATAGGTTTAGGTTGGAGATCAGAAGGCAATATTTTACAGTTAGGGTGGCCAAAATCTGGAACCAACTTCCCAGGGAAGTGGTCCTCGCCCCTACCTTCGGCAAATTCAAGAGGAGGTTGGACAATCACCTGTCTGGGGTCTTGTGAACCCAGCATTCATTCCTGCCTGTGCCAGAGGTCAGGCTAGATGATCTGTTCAGGTCCCTCTTGACCCTAGCTACTATGAAACTATGAAACTATAAGCTGTTAATGTTTGGAGTGACCCTGCAGTTAACAGCTAGTACAGGGAATGAGATAAGAAGCCATCGCCCTATTGATACAGTGGTTAATATAATCTAGTCTGTGGGTAATATCTTGTTCTGCAATCTTACATTCAAGTTGATTCTCAAAGATTTTTTTAAGGGCAACTACTCTGTGGTCAGTGATGAAATATCCAGGCAGGTTAAAATGTTCTGCAGTGGGCTTTTATGTGCTTTATGCACCCCGGCAGAGGCCCAGGGGACAGGTGCTCCCTGGATCTGTGCACAGGGTGGAAGTGGGCTGCTGCTGCAGGCTGGTCTCTGCACCCCACTGCCGCTGCCCCAGGAGTCGCATAATGCCATGTGCCTGCCACTGCTGGGCTGCACTGTGCCCTGCCTGCTGGGTAGCAGCAGGCACATGGCGTTGTGCTGCTCCTGAGGCAGCAGTCACAGGGCACAGAGCCCAGCCCGCAGTGGCAGCCCACCTCCACTCCCTGCACAGATCTGGGGGGCACTTACCCCCTGGGACTCTGCTGGGGTGTGCGCAGTGGTGGGAGCCCTCCCACTCTCACACACTGCTGCGTGAGCTGCCTAGGCTTCCAGAGTCCCACGACCCGGCCTGGCCCCACAGCCCCATTCACACCAGTCCCTGCCTCTTCCCTACTCCCTCCCACTCTTTGTGGATGTCAGTCTGCCTCCCCATGCCCCTTCCCCATGACAGACTTACTTGCTGGGGGTTGGGTGCGTGTGCAAGCACACACGTGCTCATCCCCCAAAATAACATTTTCTCCCTTGACCTATGGTGAGATTGGAATTAGGTAGTCAGTTTTTGCGGAGAAATTATTTGAGGTTGTAAGTGAAGACAGGTTTTCCCTTTATGCCCATCTGGCCTCGAACATCCGGTCCCGCACGTCTCTGGCCCGGAAGTTCGATGGTGCTCGCCTTACCGCCCCTGGTGGTCCGTCGAGAAGGTGTTTGCTTCCGATGTGGTCTTCCTCAATCTTTCCTGCCATGACTTTGAATATTATTTCAGTGGAGGGTCCGATCACGTGGGGTCTCCAGACAGTGGGAGGTTTGTCCGGTGATCTTCTGCGAGGCTCCACCTCCCCCGCACCTTGCCCTTACACAAAGCCTTGACAGGTCACAGTTGTCCTTCCGGCCAGATTCCCGACTGTTGAGTCCCCTGACCCCTTTTGGAAGGGGTGATTCTCCCAGCTACAGCCAAGGGCCTATGGTATCTTGCCCGTGTTAGAAGTCTGCCACCTTTCCCTAAGGCCAAAAGATCAACCCCAGGGTTTAAATAACACTACGGCTCCCAAAGGAGCTCGAACCCTCAGCCCCTCCAAAAAGGGGAAACATAAACACACACAAAAAAGAACCACTATTGCTCTATGAGGGACCTCAACTGTCCCTTTGCCGGGCCCCATGGCCAAGCTGCTAACCACCCAGCCGTCAGCCCAATGGGTATATGCTAGGCCCTGTATGTGGCTGAAGTGGTCTGCTGACTCCACCACTATTCTTCTCCCCTGACACCCAGCCAATTGTTTCTTCGGGCCCCCTGCAGTCCCCTGGTGGACATATGTCCCCTGGTTACTTGCTGGCTCGGTGTCACACTGTGGACGGCTGTGCTTCACAGCTCCTTACGCTGCCCTTGCCTCCCATCTCCCACCTGATGTGCCTCTCTGGCTTCCCCGGGGCCCTCAGCGATCCCACCTGGTCTGGCACAGGGAATGGTGTCAGTCTTCCCAGCTCCTCTGCTGTAGTCACTGGCATCGGGGAGCTTCTGTGCCCTTCTATTCCTATACCCAAGCTCCCAGTCATGGGGAGCCACTCCTGGCTTCTGGCTCCTCTCGCAGCAGCTGACAGCCTCTGGCTTGCAGCTCGTGCTGAAGGGTTCTTCCCCGATGGGGCAAGCAGCCTCCAGCTCTCCTCACTCCCATGGGAGCTTTGAACAGACACCTCCTACTAGTGCCCCTGCCAGCACCCTTCTGCCTCCTCTGTCTTTGCCAGTGGCCTGTTTTATTTCTGCCGGTCGGCAATCGCTGCTGATGTCACCGGCTGGCCACAGCTGTATCAAGGCATGGCTGATGATCTGCACGGGTTCTTCCTTGGGTTCTGGTTTTACCGTGGATCCTGCTGCAGGTAAGCATTTCCCTTTATCCTGTTTTTTTCCTCCATTCCCCTCTGTGGGTTCCTGTCCCCGGGGTTTGCCCTTTGTCTTTTCCCTGTGATACCCCTCAATGCTTGTTTGAGAGGATTGTCATTTTCCAGGATGGAGTGGAGGCCATTAGCCATGTGTTTAAGGTGTTCAAGTTGGTGATGGTAAGTGACAATCGGTAGGATACTGTTGATCTTGTTACAGGATTAGTATGAAGGTGGTGAACCTTAGTTACAAACTGGGTGCATCTACATTTGCTATTAAAGTGACACTGTAAACTCTAGAGTAGTTCACACCAGAGTTAACTGCTCCCAGGTACAGTGTCTACACATGCACCTAGGACCACAGCAATTAGGACCAGGGCAGATCAGCCCCAGGCTGGTAGGGATCATGAGGGGTCAGTCCTGGGCACCAGGTGGTGGTATTGGGCAGCAGAGGGGCTGGCAGGAGCTGAGAGAATAGCCCCTGGCTGGCTGGGCTGACCGGGCACAAATTGCAGGTGGTCACCATCCACACAAACATTTGATCACAGTTAATTACTCTGCTGTAAAATAGTACCATCCCCAGCAGTACTATCTTATGGCAGAGTTAATTAACTTACTGCACCTTAATATCAGCACACATGTGGATGGTGACACTTTACTGAGGAGCTCATTAGTCAAGTCTGCAGTAAAGCACATGTGTAGATGCACCCACTAAGACTTAGTGGGAGCATCTACACATATGTTTGATCAAGGCTCAGTTTACTCAGGAGTAAACTTCTGCAGATTAAGCACTCCTGGGCAGGTGTCTACACATGCAGAAACTAGGCTGCAGATTTGCTGTTCTTAGCACCAAACTTCCTGCAGTCCTGCAATGGCCCTGTGCTACCACCAGGGGAACCTCCAGGCTCTGGATGGAGCTGTCAGCAGCCAGCAGCCCTCTTTAAAAGCCAGTCCTGCTCTCTGCTCCCTGGCCACCCACTTCCCTGCCCAGGAGCAGCATGCGGAGCGCAGGGGCGCATGCAGCAGCTCTCTCCTTGCCTACTCTGCCTCCCTGCACTATGGCTGCTCCAGCCCCTTCCCATGGCAGTGGTGACCAATGCCTTATGGTTCTGCTGGCTGCTCACACTGACCACTGGCTAGTCCATGGCCATCTCGCCCCACCTAACTCCCCCATGTGCAGCGACCTCTTGCTTGCCCACCGTATGCTGTTCCAGGACGGCTGCTGCCACCGCACAGCTGCTGCTGGCAGGGAAACCAATGAGGGGCTTCTGGATGCCACCACCAGGGTCACTGTTACCCTCCTGAGCCTCCAGCCCTGCTGCCTCTGGGCCTGCTGGGCCTGCCAAGACTGGTGGCTGCACATGGTCCAGCACACCTGGGATGATGAGCACTGGCTGCCGGCCTTCCACATGACCCAGGACATCTTCTGGGACCTCCTTGAGGTCCAGCTCCACCT
>NW_005842595.1:41560-43271 GCF_000455745.1 Alligator sinensis | reverse complement strand
TCCCCTGCCACTCCAGGTGCCTGGCTCTCCCCATGGACACCCAGCTGGCTCTCGCCCTGCTGAAGCTGAGCTGGCCACACCTGCCAGCCTGCAGTACATTGGCCACCTGTTTCGTGTGGGCATGGCTACCTCTAGAGAGGCTGTCCTGGAGGTGTGTGGTGCCCTCCAGGATGTGCTGGGGCCCACCATGCTCCATGTCCATGACCTCCTGCTGGTGGTGTCAGGGTTTCATGCCCTGGGCCTCCCCCACATCCCCATCACCTGACTGCTCCATGGAGACCACCCCTATTACAGCTGGACAGGCTTTCACTCTGCACTTTACTTAGAGCTAGAGTGGAAATGAATTGAAAAGACATTCTCTGTTAGGGGGGGAGGGGAGTCTTGGTGCCAGCCTGCACTGGCCAAGGCCAGCAGGTGGGGGTGCTCTCGTATGCCTCCCAGGGGGCTGGTGGGGACAGCCCCACCCTCCTTCCAGCTGACAACTCTCAGCAGTGTCTGGGGAGCACAGGAAGGGGGGTCTGGGTTTGATCCATGTGGCAGGGGAGCTCCCTTACCCCACCCCCCACCCCAGCCCCTTGACACCTGCAGCCAGAAGCTGCAGCATAGGGCTGCCTGGCTGGCTTTTCACTGTGCTGGGAACAGAGGCCAGTGGGGAAAGGACCCTCTTCTGATCCCCTGCTGCAAGGACTTTCCCCTCAGCTTGCAGACTGGGGTCTTGGGGGGCAGGGGGCAGGTTGGGTTCACGTGGCAGGTGGGTGCACTGGTACCAGGCACTTCAATTCCTGGTACAGTGAAAAGCCAGCTAGGCAGCCTTGTGTTGTACCTTCTGGCTGCAGCTATCAAGAGGCTGGGAAAGAGGGAGGGAGAGGGGGAAGAGATCCCCTCTCCCCCTGCTGCCAGGGTCATAACACAGTCTCTGTGTGGACCAGGCTGGGTCCTTATGGCAAGGAGTCTCCATTTCATAGAATCATAGAATCAGAAAATGAGAGTTGGAAAGGACCCCAGGAGGTCATCTCATCTAAACCCCTGTTCAAAGCAGGACCATCCCCAACTAGATCACTCCAGCCAGGGCTTTGTCAGGCTGGGCCTTAAAAACCTCCAAGGATGAAGACTCCACCACCTCTCTAGGTAACCTGTTCCAGTGCTTCACCACCTCCCTAGTGAGAAAGATTTCCTAATATTCAACTTAAAACTCCCTTACTGCAACTTGAGATTGCACTTTGTTCACTCTGTCACAACCCAAGGGTGTGATTTTGTGTGTGCGCGCTTCGGCACTGCTAAATTATTTCCCGCCATGAGGAGCTTTCTTTGCAGGGTGCATTTCTCAGTTGCAAAGAGAAAACCCCGGTGCAAAGGAGTTCCTGCCATTCGCATGCAAATATGTCCCCCCCTTTTGGCCAGTTCTAAATTATTCCCATGTGGTGGCTAGTGATTGGCTTGCTAGCCGTATAAGAGGCTTGAGCAGTTTCCGCCCAAGTTGGAGGACTCCACAACCATCTCGTGGAGGAGGAGGACTTCACATCTCGTGAAGAACTCTAAGCGCTGCGGAGCCTAACGGACCCAGCGTGTGCCTTAAGAAGGCTATAGGGGTCTGATCAACCTCTGACCTCTCCCCGTCGCCGAGCACGATCCCTTGACAAACCCTTTCCCTGCTCGCTTGTTCCACGGAGCCTAGCAAGCTTCGTGTGTGTGTGTATCCAGAGCTCTGTCC
>NW_005842595.1:39349-39572 GCF_000455745.1 Alligator sinensis | reverse complement strand
TATGACCCCAGCTGACTTCCTGCCCTTTGGGCGGGGGGCTGGACTCGATCTTCCGAGGTCCCTTCCAGCCCTAATGTCTATGAAATCTATGAAACAATGACTCCCACAGCAGCAATAACTGCACGAATATGGCACGAATCATGTGTCGTGGAGACCAACTGGCGACTACGGGAATGGTGTTTCGTGGCGGGTTTTGGCTTCCTTGATCACGATCACCCACCCC
>NW_005842595.1:0-33890 GCF_000455745.1 Alligator sinensis | reverse complement strand
TAGCCGTATAAGAGGCTTGAGCGGTTTCCGCCCAAGTTGGAGGACTCCACAACCATCTCGTGGAGGAGGAGGACTTCACGTCTTGTGAAGAACTCTAAGCGCTGTGGAGCCTAACAGACCCAGCGTGTGCCTTAAGAAGTCTATAGGGGTCTGATCAACCTCTGGCCTCTCCCCGTCGCCGAGCGCGATCCCTCGACAAACCCCTTCCCTGTGCGCTTGTTCCACGGAGCCTAGCAAGCTTCGTGTGTGTGTGTATCCAGAGCTCTGTCCGAGTTATTTCAAGAGGCTCGAGTTTTCTGCGGGTCTTGTTCGAGTTCGTGTTGTGGAGCCTAGCAAACTCCACGTGTCTGTCTGTAACTGCAACGCAAGCAAGTTTTTCCTGCCTGCACCGCGACCATCTACGGTGTAAGTAAAATAATCGTTAATCAACCGCTACGCGTCCGTGCCTAATTCTAGTCCACCGGCCTGCATTCCCTGACCCGCGTGCCAGGGCTGCTGGCCACAGCCCACCGCGTGCCCCCGAGGGCCTCAGACCGCTCCCGGCCCGCACACACTCCAGATGTGGTCTCACCAGTACAGAATACAGCAGAATAATGACTTCCCTTGATCCGCTGGCAACACTCCTACTAATGCAGCCCAGTATGCTGTTAGCCTTCTTGGCAACAAGGGCACGCTGTTGATTCATATCCATCTTATTGCCCACTGTTACTCCCAGGTCCTTTTTTGCAGAGCTTCTGCATAGCCAGTCAGTCCCCAGGCTGTACCTGTGCATGAGATTCTTCCGTCCTAAATACAGGACTTTGCACTTGTCCTTGTTGAACCTCATGAGATTTCTTTTGGACCAATCCTCCAATTTGTCTAGGTCACTCTGAATCCTAGCCCTACCCTCCAGTGTATCTAGTACACCCCCCACCGTGGCTTCATCCATGAACTGGCTGAGGGTACACTCCATCCCATTATACAGACCGTTAGTGAAGATATTGAATAAAACCATCCCAAGGACCAACCCCTGGGGCACTTAACTTGATACCAACTGCCAACTAGACATTGAGCAATTGATTACTACCTGTTGAGCCCAAAAATCCAGCCAGCTTTCTGTTCATCTTACAGTCAATTCATCCAACCCATACTTTCCTCATCTTGCTTGAAAGAATGCTGTGGGAGACAGTATCAAAAGCTTTGCTAAAGTCAAGGTATGTTATGTCCACTGGTCTCCCCACATCCACAGAGCCAGTTATCTGATCATGGAAGGCAATTAGGTTGGTCAGGTATGACCAGCTCTTGATGAATCCATGCTGACTGTTCCTAATCACCATCTTCTTCTCCAAGTGCTTAGAAATGGACTGTTTGAGGACCTGCTCCATGAATTTTCTGGGGACTGAGGTGAGGCTGACTGGTTGGTAGTTCCCTGGATCCTCTTTATTCCCTTTCTTAAAGATGGGCACGATATTTGCCCTTTCCCAATCTTCTGGGACCTCCCCTGATCACCACGAGTTTTCAAAGATAAAGACCAGCAGCTCTGCAATTACATCAGCCGACTCCCTCTGCATCCTCAGATGCATTGCATCTGGCCCCATGAACTTGTACATGTCCAGCTTTTCTAAATAGTCTATGATCTGTTATTTCACCACTGAGGGCTGCTCACCTTCTCCCCAAACTGTGCTGTCCAGGTCAGTAGTTTGGGAACTGACCTTACCTGTGAAGACTGACGCAAAAAAGGCACTGAGCACTTCAGCCTTATCTGCATCCTCTATCACTACATTGCCTCCCCCTTTCAATAATGGACCCACACTTTCCCATATCTTCCTCTTGTTGCTGTCATACTTGTAGAAACCCCTCTTGTTACCCTTCACATCCCTTGCTAGCTGCAAATCCAATTGCACTTTGGTCTTCCTGATTGCATCCCTGCATGCCCAAGCAATATTCTTATACTCCTCCCTAGTTGTTTCTCCAAGCTTCCGCTCCTTGTAAGCTTCCTTTTTGTGTTTAAGCTCACTGAAGAATTCTCTGATAAGGCAAGCTGGTTGCTTGCCACATTTACTGTTCTTCCTGTACATCAGAATGGTTTGTTCCTGTGCCCTCAGTAAGGTTTCTTTAAAATACAGCCAGGTCTCCTGCACTCTTCCACCTCAGACTGGCCTTCTAAGGGATCCTGCCCATCAGTTCCCTGAGGGAGTCAAAATCTGTTTTTCTGAAGTCCAGGGTCCATACTCTGCTGCTCTCCATCCTTCCTTTTGTCAGGATCCTGAACTCAATCATCTCATAGTTACTGCTGCCCAACTTGCCATCCACTTGGATAACTCAAACCAATCCTTCCCTGTTTGTGAGCAATAGGTCAAAGTCAAGAAGAGCATGGCCCCTAGTTGGTTTCTCCAGCACTTGCAACAGGAAGTTGTCTCCAACACTATCCAAAAACTTCCTGGATTGCCTGAGCACTACTGTATTGCCTCCCAGGAGATGTCAGAGTGATTGAAGTGTCCCATGAGAACCAGGGCCTGTGATCTAGAAACTTCTGCTAGTTGTCTAAAGAAAGTCTCATTTACCTCATCCTCCTCGTGTGGTGGTCTATAGCCGACACCCACCACAACATCACCCTTGTTGCTCTCCTCTCTACCCTTGACTCAAAGACTTTCAACAGGCCTGTCTCCAGTCTCATACTGGATCTCTGAACAATCATACAGCTCTTTCACATACAGCGCTACTCCTCCTTCTCTCCTCCCCTGCCTGTCCTTCCTGAACAGTTTGTACCCATCCATTACAGTGCTCCAGTCATGTGAGCTATCCCACCAAGTCTCTGTTATTCCAATCATGCCATAGTTCCATGACTCTGAGAGGATTTCCAATTCTTTCTGCTTGTTTCCCAGGCTCTGTGCATTCATGCACACACACCTGAAGTGACTAGCCAATCGCTCTACTTTCTCAGGAAGAATGAGACCTCCCCTGTTGCTCCCTCCTGCTTCTGCTTCCTCCAGGTCCCCTGCTTCCCCACTTACCAACATGGCTTTGTTTCCCATCTTTGAATCCAGTTTAAAGCCCTCCTTACTAGGTTAGCAAACCTGTCTGTAAAGATGCTCTTGCCTCTCCTCACTAGGTGGATCCTGTCTCTTGCTAGCAATCCTTCTTCTTGGAACTACATCCCATAGTTGAGGAAGCTGAATCACTGCTGGTGACACCACCTACACAGCTATGCATTGATCTGCAGGATCGCTCCCACCAAGGCCTTCCCCCTTGACCAGAAGGATAAGGAGAACACCACCCATGCCCCCATCCCCTTTATCCTTGCACCCAGAGCACTGTAGTCACTCTTGATCTGCTCAGGGTCACCCCTGGCAGTATCACTGCTGCCCAAATGGATGAGCAGCATGGGTTAGTAGTCAGAGGGTAGGACAAGTCTCGATAATCCTTCTATGACATCTTGGATCCAGGTTCCAGGCAAGCAGCAGACCTCCCAGGACAACAGGTCATGCCAGCAGCTGGATTCATCCATCCCCCACAGAAGGGAGTCTCCAACCATCACCATCCATCACTTCCTCTTTGTGGCAGTGGTCTCAATCCTCCCCACCCTGGGGATTCCTTGTCTGGCCTCTTTCACCAATGGAATGCATTCCTCCTCTGTTGCCAGTGCTCCATATCTTTTCTCCAGGCAAACCACTGCACGTAAAGATGATCACTGATGGTGGAGAGGGGCAGGCCACCTGATAGGTAGTGGCAAGTGGCAGAGGCAGTAGCCATCTTGCCTGCTCACCTTCATGTCAGCAGCAGCAGATCACCTGATTTTGCAATTTCTATGAAATCCACTCAGTCATGATTTGAGTAGGTTCCTAAGTAACCACAAATAAAAGGAGTGATGCTCAAGAGGTATGGAACTGTGTCTGTATAGGTGACACATTGTGGGGCATGTAGGGGCACATGTCCCCCCAGATTTCTGTACCAACAATGGGGCACAGGGCACAGAGCTGCAGCCTGGCCAGAGTCAGGGCCTGGCAGCAATGGAAGTGGCAGTGGTGGTGGTAGTGGAAGCAGTGCAATTTCTGCACCAGTGGTGGGGCATGGGGCTGCAGCCAGCTGGACTCAACATCTGGCAGCAGTGGGATGACAGTGCAGAGTTGTGTTCCCCCACTGTCAGCACTTGTGGGTCACCTATGTGTGGCTGCAAGGTGGGTGGCAGTTCACTCAGTGCAAACACAGTATAGGTGTCCAGATGTTAGGGCAAGTTCTGCTTGATTGTCATTAGCTTTAATACATTGCAAATGTTTAAAAGTAAAATGTTGACAAACAACTTTTCTTGCAAACTTAATCAGCAGAAATATTTTAATAATGCCCTGAGTTATCAAGAATATTAAAAAAGCTCAGCAAAATGCATCAAATATTTTGCAAGAAACCAAAACAGCTTTGTTTGGTAACAGCAGAGATAGGGTGTTATCCAATTCATGAGCGGGTCAGAGGAAATCATTCTCAGGATTTAATGACTATTTTTGGTAATTTCTTTTCCATGGTATTGTAAACACACTTGAGCCACTTGAGTTTCCCACAGAAGGAGAAGCTCAACAGTTTCTGAAAAAAAGTTGGATCCCAAGCCAACCCCCATTTCAAAGCATAGTGACCAATGAGCATTCAACAATGAATCACTCAATTCTACTTCACTTTTTTATCCCACTGACTATTAATAGTATTGCAAGAATAAGAAATGAAGTGTTCATATCACAGATAAAGAGTTCCTATTTTTAGATATGCTCTTTTGCCTAGACCACAAAGTTGCTTGTATCAGTAAATGTAACTATTTGATAGGTGCTTGTATAAGTGTTTCTATTCACAGAACTACTCACCTAAGTAATGATTCAAAATGTGAATCTTCTACCTATAATCTTTTATGTATACTTTTACAGTACTATGTATATTTATAATGTTTCATGGAGTAAAATCACTATTCTAATATTATAAAAGCCTAAGTCTATCTGTCCATAATGCTTTACTCATGCTCTGATTGGATGACAAACAGCCAATCAGAGTGTGAACAAACATTCCAACAGGAGCTAGCAGCCAGTGGAGTGCTACCATGATGGTGGGGACACAGGGGACAGAGGGGAGGAAGAGGTGCTGGCCTTGCCCTCCCCCCCCACTCCCTGGAGGTGGGGGCAATAGAGTCGATGGGACAGGGGGGCGAGGCCAGGATTGCTGGCCTTGTCCCCCCTGCCCTGCTGTCTGCAGGTGGCAAGGATGGAGGGGGGGGCAAGGCCACCAGAGCTTGTAGGTGATGGCGGTGGCAGCTTAGGGCAGGGTGGGGTTGGGATGCCACAGGTGGGGGGCCAGGCCATGGCTCTGGTCTTGGCCCATCTCTCTACCCTTCCATCATCGCCATCTGCAGGGACAACACGGCAGTGGTGGGGGGAGGAGCGGGCCCAATGTGGGTTGGGAGAATAGCAGTCACACTACAGTGGTGGGGGTGGTGGAAGGGGAAGGGTGGGCCCAGGCTCCACGTGGTGGGGGGAAGAGGACCCCTTGGGCCTGGACCCACTCCTCTCCCACTCCCCTTCCTCGACCCATCAGCTCCGAGCCCACTCCTCCTGTTCTTCTTGTTCTCCCAACACTGCCAGGTTGGCCCCAGGCCTGCTGCTGCCCCTGCCACAGTGGGCTGGCTTCTTCCCACCCTTGGGCCTAGTCCTCCCCCATGTTGGGCCTGTGCGGCAGGCCAGGAGTGTGTGCTTCTGTACTAAGCCACCCACCTCACTGTGCAAATGTCTCTCTGGGGGCGCCTCATGTCTGTCCGACCCCCTTCCTGGAGCACACCCGCTAGCCTGGGGGTAGGGCTGCCACCACCCAGGGTCTGGTCTGATCCTGGCTTTGTGTCCCCCGGGAAACACAGACCTAGTTGTCCTTGAGAGTACTTGACCCACTTCAAGAACAAGTACAAATAGTAGTCTCCCTTAGTCAGCCAAACCAAAGGGACCTTAAGGCATAATCTAGACCCACTCCCAATAAGTCTCCCATGCTAGGTTCAAAGGAGAACTTTATTGGTTACAAGGGGTAGGTTTGGAATAGGATACTGGGTTGAGCAGTATCAGAGAAATCCCATACAGCAAACAGGGTGGCTGGGATAGCCTTTGATCATGCATCTGAGTTACTGCAAGCTATATATCTAGTTAGATCTCAGGTAGCTTACTCACAAGTATCATTCAGAGGCAGGTGGGGATTCCCATTGGAGGCAGGCAGTTCATTGATCATGAGTTTCAAGAGAGAGAGAAAGTTTCAGATGGTCTAGCTCTTCTCTCTCTGAGTTTTCATCATGGCTACTGCTGCCCTCCTCCTGGGCAGACCTTAACTTATATAGACCTTGTGATCTCATTTACCGGTCCAATGGAAGCCAGCACCTGTTGACTGCCAGCCAACCAATTTGAAATGCATCACTGGTTGCTGGGCAGACTGGCAGAGTCTCTAGCCCCCTCCCAATCAGGTTGGCATTGCTTAACAATAGGGATTGTAAGCCCCTCACCCAGGTATGCGATGCCAGTCATGTAGGCAGAGTAAGCAGGTTCCCCCCCTCCCTCAGGAATGTATCTAACTCGGGTTACCTAAAGAGATAGGGTAGGGTGTGTACCCTCTGCAAGGCCCATACTAACCAAATTGTCACAGAGCAGAGTTTTTGGTTGGCACTCATTTTCCACATCAATAGCAAGACAGATACCTTGAAAAACTGTTCCGGAGAGAGCTGCATAATCCAGCTGTATTGGGGCACCACTCAATACCCAATGAAGTCAAGGGGAGTCTTTCTATTAATATCAGTAGGAGTTGAATCAGACGCTACATTCCTTTTCCTTCATTTCATGCAGATGATCACTCCTAATTAGAAACACAATGGAACCATATCACTAGCTAGAGCACCAGATACTGCTCCTAATCTGGAGGAAAGGGACAGATGGTTCTCACTAGCTAAAGAACCATCTGTCCTCTTCCACCAGATTAGGAGTACCATTATAAAAATGTGCCTCCAAAAAGAGACTAGGAGCCAAAATTTGACCCGATACAGACAGTTGAACAAAAATTAATTATTTTCAGTGGACTTCCATGGAATTTGATGAGACTAGACATTGGCTTAGGACCCCAGAGATATGGTTTATGCCAGATTTTGCTCTCATTGCTCATTGAGATCTAGAAGGTTGTACTAATATAAATGAAGATAGAACATGGCTCCTTAGTCTTTCAGAAAAACTCCTGAGTTCCCACTGTATTTGTGGTAAAAGACATCAAGATTTACCATAATCTCCTATTTCTACATAGAGAAAAGATCCAGATTCTCATCTCAGTTAAATCTGAAAAAATCTTATTGACTAGAGCAGATTTACACTGGATTTTTGGTAGTTTAGCATGACTGACATTGGGAATTGGACCTGAAAACTGAAAGAGATGTTTTTAGGTAAAATGAAGTGTAGCTGGTTTCAGTCGCACAATACTAACGTTCCACTAATCACGTCCTCTGTCTCAAACAGTACAAGTAACCTATCTGCCAAACAACTGTTGAAATGTGTCTTGACAGCAACAGGGAACTTTGGGGAAGCTGAAATAAGATGAGATTGTATAGTAACTGAATTAATTGACCAAGGTTGAGAAAGCTAACTTCCCTGTGCCCCTGTGGTTTTAGTACCTGCATAGCATGAAAGGAGAGAGATCCAAAGCTGGCTCCTTGCTTTGTTGATATGACCTCACCTGAAGTGTCAACAAAAAGACTTGGTTAACATTTCTTTGTTAACATTTCAGAATAATGACACTATAACAGTATTACAATAATTAGCTAACCTACATATGAGTCATGTAGATGATTACCACATGCAACAATAAGGGCCTATATAAGCACTACAGCAAAGATCATTAGATATGAACAGCCAAAGAATTTCTTTGTTAGCAAAGATACTTTGGTAACACACTATGAAATTCATTTTACTCTGCACTGTACTTTTTCTACTTAGCAGCCTTGTTCTTCCAATACCACTTAAACCAGCACCATGGAGCTCCAGAACCTTATCACAGATGAAGGTATGTTATAAATGGGGCTGAGTAGTGCAACTTGAATATCCTAATATTTTACTTTCAGTCTACATCCTAATCATTATTTCTTTTCAGAAAATGTATGGCTTCATTTTATTTTCATTTGTATAGGACTTTAGATATTACAGGTTTGTTTCCGAAAATTGGTAGAGATAGGGTAAATTTTTCAAAAGTAGCTGAAGTAAGATTTTCAAAAGAGATACAGGCCCGTATTTCTGTTATGCACAAGAAGAAAGAAGATAATTCTTTTAGTGGAACTTTAAAAAGCATCTACTATAAGAACAATTTCAAATAATCCAATACATGGGGTCTCTAAAACCAAAGGGCCAAATTCATCCATAAAGTAATTTAATTGATTTTAGGTAGCCTTCTGTCCAATACAGATCTATAATATTTCAATAAGATTAAAATAGTATTTTAATAACAACAGGCTGAACTCATCTAGTCATAGCTGTACCCAAGTGTCACAGTTCTGTAAGGAGGAGCAAATCTTTATAAGTATCATATTGGTTTAGAAGTCTTTAGAATCCAATGTCCAACGAAGTCCTGTAAAAGTAAACAGGAGGACCACTTGCACAGGCGGTGCCTAGCTATTACTGGATAGATAGATAGATAGATAGATAGATAGATATGCATATATTATGGAGCATGGCAGGGTATTTAAAAGCACTTGGTGAAATAAGAGTTAGATATAAAGATAAATTATAATTATTCATGAGTTAGACATTTATGACAAATATTAGAAAACTTTTAATTTTACCTATATCAGCTTTATTTGGTATAAAACAAGCACCAAAAATATACTTAATTAATAGACTCACCATTCCCTTGAACTCTCTCCTGTTTCCTCCTATTACTACACCTGTTGTCAAACTAATGCTGCTTTGCATTTGGGGAATCTCAAAATTCTCTGGAGAGTCCATAAATCCAAGGCCAAGATTATAAAGTCCTTCTATTTTTTAAAATAAAATGTAGCTTCTTTATATCTTGCTAACAGTCTATAATTTATTCACTGGGAACATATTGGCAAATGACATCTTCTATTTATAAAGTGTCATAAGAGTAATTTATTATGCCAAACTATACATTTCCAGTTCTAAGAAATACAGATAGATGCCTGGTTTATTAATGCTCTTTTATATTAATCTGGTAGAATAAAAGGATTTCAAGTTAGGTACAAATGTCTGTTAATTTTAATGCTAGATTATAATAAAGGGTCTTTAGTGTAAAAAAAGAATCAGGTTCCTAAAACTCCACAAGTAATAATTAATGTATTCATTACCTATATATCTCATAAAAGAAAGCAGAATAGAATTCCAAAGTTTACTTATCTAAAGTAAGATTAAAACTGTAGACACAAGCGTAAGTGATTTTATGGATCAAAAAAGCTGAAATTAAAAAAAAATAATTATTTGGATTAACTTGAAATGATGTTTGCTTTCCTATAAAATGGATGTGTCTACATGTGATGCTATGTCACTGTAGCATCCACGGGCAAAAACTGTGATGCCGCAACTACGTTACCGTAGCAATGTGCTCTTTCATTATAGCGCACTGCTACAGTGACATAGCAGCTAAAAATAACCATGCATGGCTGGCATGTTTTAGCACGGGCTGTTATTGCACTGTCATTTAGTACTTTCAGAAGGAAGTACTAAATGATGGTGCAGTAACAACGGTGCTGTATGGCCACATGTAGATGTGCCCAGTGGAAAAAAAAATCAATCTTGAAGCAAAAGCAATATTTCATTAACAAAAAGAGATATTTTGATTCTGAGGGGAGGGCTCTTTCTAAAATTAAATGTAGGTAAAATGTGATATAAAATACTATTTAGAAACTAATATTTAAAATATTTCATCTTGGAGATATTAAATATTAATTTTAGCCTGTATTTTTCCCAAATAAATAAAATGTTCTGCAGAAATATTTCAGCCCTTCATCTATTAAACATATAATTATCAAAATAGAATATAAGTGAATATTTTAACACCAAGATGATTTCAGAATATTTTTATTTTCTTCCTCTACATCTTCATTTTGTTATTAGAAAAGTACTATCTATGAAATCACTTCCTCTTTTAGGATACTTAGCTGTTGGTTTGTATGCCAACTGAAAAAAACATATGTGGTAAGAGTATCTTTTATATTTGGATATCGTTTTCTGGAGTATATCATTTTTTGGAGAGCACATCTACAAGCTAGTTCTTTTTCTAGTACTTTAATCAAATGGTCTCAATTTATTTTCCATGCATATTCTTTACCATTTTAAAACTTGATTCTGCAGAGTGCTGGCCCACTGAAACCCATATCACAAATAATAAGAGTTGAGAGGAACGAGCACCACTTGAAATGATCCTATACTTGCTGATCACATGACTCTTCATGTGTAACTATCACCCAAAAGCACAACTTCAGTATGTGGCATATACAATGTAATGGAGGTGCATACAAATGTTTCTTTTCAATTTTTTCCTAGAATTATCTTGACAGGTTCTTTCCACCCTCTAATAAAGCAGGAGGCCAGACTTTAGAAGGGAGAATTAAAACAATGCAAAGATTTTTCCATCTGACTGCAACAGGAAAATTAAATTCAGAAACAGAAGAAGTGATGAATCAGCCAAGATGTGGTGTCCCGGATGTAATGGATTTCACAACATTTCCTGGAAATCCAAGATGGAAGAAGACGTATTTAACTTACAGGTTTGTTCTATTTCAGCATTTTTTTTAAATTATTTTTTCCATACCTTAAAAAACAGTATTTTGTTTCTTTTTCTTACCTATAGGTTTATCAATTATACACCTGATCTCCCCCGTTTTGTAGTGAATGAAATAATTAAAAAGGCTTTTAAGGTCTGGAGTGACGTAACTCCATTGACGTTCCAACAAGTTTTCTCAGGAGACGCAGATATCCTGATTCGTTTTGCAAGATATGGTGAGGCTGCCTCTGGTTTTCTATAAATTTGATTAAATATGCTTTACCTAACATTTGCAAGAACAATCTGGTTAGACTATATGTCTTCTTCAATCTAAGTGGTTTGGGAAAGTTTTGTCTAAAATTTTCTACTTACTGCAGTGACTGCACTGCACTTTAGTACTTCCAAAAGGAAGTACTAAAACATGGTGCTTTAGCAACATTGCCATACAGTGATGTGTAGATGCACCCAGTGTGCAGTAGCTTACTGCACAGTAAATCTAGGCTGGAGTAAATGCATGTGTAGACATGCCCAAGGAAACTGAATCAATGTTGCACAGGGAACTCAACCTGTGGTTTGACTTTTGTAGCCATAAGTGTCTTCCAACCAGGATTGGTGTTTGGTTCTTTTATGTAGTATAACTTTACAATTAATAAAAGAAAACACTAAAATTCAAGGTGTGGAATTTACTGTTTAAAATGCAACATTTTAACAACTAATTATTTTTGCTTGTCTTCAAATGTAGCTCATGGTGATTCTAATCCCTTTGATGGAAATGGGGGAATACTAGCTCATGCCTTTGCACCTGGATCAGGGATAGGAGGAGATGCTCACTTTGATGAGGATGAGCAATGGTCAGAATATAATAGAGGTAAAATCACAAGCTTCTTAATGAAAGACCTAGGAATACTTTCAACAACTATGCCTGCATTTTCATAGGACCCTAGAAAAGCAGAAGGGAGCTTTGAAGGTCTTCTAGTTCAACCTCTTGGTAAAGGCAGGTTCATCCCTATCCAAACCACCTTATACAACTCTATTGTTTAACTTAATGGTAAAACTACACAATCAAGTTTACCACAACCACAAAGCATACCACCCTAAACTGCCACAGGTAAAGCAGGGGGACCACAGGAGTCAATGTCCTGCTGCTGCAACGTTATTAAAATATGCTTAAGAGATCCAAGGAAGTAGGCCATGCCCCCCACCATGGAGGTGTATGTTTCTGTAACTGGAATATCCACATGTGTCTCTACCTACCTACCTTAGCAGGCATACCATGCCTGGGTTTCAAGAAGCTCAAAGCACTTTTCAAAGGTGTGACAGGGCACTGTTGGTGCCTGCCACTTTAAAGGTTGAGCCAAACAGCCAGCAGGTGCTTGATTATGGCAGCCATTTTAGAACTCTGGCTGCCCATATAAACAGAGCAGTTTACTGCCGGCAGACCAGGCAGAAACAGTGCCTGGCTGTGAGGCTGTATGCAACATGTTGGAGGTAAGGGCAGGAGCTTAAGGGGATGGTTTGGAGACTCCTGGTCCTGGGCACAACCTAAAACTGCACCCTACCAGGGATGGGTGGCCTGGTGGGGCACCTAGTGCTGTAGGAGCCCCCAGAAAATACCAGGCCAATTACCACCCTAGTGAAAGGCAGGTTGGGGTGCCTTAATAACCCCAGTTCCCACACCAGGTGGGTTACCCCATAGTAGGGCCAAGAAAGTGGACACAGGTTAGAAAGTGGGCTAGAGGCTCAGAAGCCTGACTTGAAACACCCTCAACTGGTCAATGCTGGGGCCAGAACCAGAAGGGTCAAAAAGGTCAGGGGCCCACCATGAGGGATGCCCAGAGCTAAGGGCCTGGGGTTCCAACTGGCCTTGGAGGTGAGGCCAGGGCCTGTGTGGCTAAAGGTCCTGGGGGTGGGCCATGCCCGAGAGGGAGAAGAGGTCAGGGAGCTAGGCAGCCCAGAATGAGGGCGGAGTAGGCGGCCTGATTGGAGGGATCCAGTTGGGGTCTGGACTGGAGGATTCTGGGGCCCAGTGTGGGGCCATTGACATTAAGAACTGTGGATGCCATCTGTGAGGCTTAGGCTGAGGTGTAGGGAGGAACAAAGCAGCAGATATGCTCCCTGGCATTGGGGCAAGAATGGGCAGGCTCCCGCCTAACTAACATCAAAATTATGTATCATTAAGGTGTGGCAGGCGAGGAGGCAGATGGTTGGCCTAGAAACAGGTGGGCGGGCCAATGACAGACTGACCCCAAGAAACCTTTTGTAACAGGGGGCTAAGCAAGTAATCTTGTTTTCATTTTGTAGAAGAGATCCAGAAAGATTTGAATGGTTCACCCATAGACAAAAGGGGTGTGTCCAGATTAGTGCACATGTTCAGGGGTCTGCATTTTCCATGGCACAAATAGCAGAGACACATATTTGGGCCACTGCTTTTTGTCCTTGGGCACGCCCATGCACATGCAATCCAGTACGCAGCAAATTGACCCAGGTGAGGTAGGGAAGGCTGAGGCCAGCACCTGGCCTCAGCAGCCTTACTGGAGTCCTGGAGGCCTTCTGGGGCAGCAGCATTACTGATCTGGCCACATAGGGCCTGGCCAGCAGCCAGAGTGTGGTTCTGGTAAGCCAGGCTCTGTTTTTGGCAGCGCATGCTGCTGCCCCATGTGCCATGCAGTTTTTGTTAACGATGGTTTTTTTTTGACACTAGGATCTCCTGGTGTCAAATTTTGGCACCATGCTGCAAATTAGCAGTGCAGCAAACAGTTGCATGTGTGCTTCATGCAGTTTGCGGCATCTCAGACAGCTTTGAGGTGCCACAAACTGTACATGCTAGCTCATCTGGACATGCCCAAGGGGAGCAGGCTGGGGATAGACTTCTTGTGTCCTAGCTCCTATGCCTGGGTTCTGCAATATTCTTACTAAAATATGTGGACACAATAAATAGGAGAATTTACTAAAAAATTAAGTGGAAGTGAAATAAAAGTTAAATTAAACAAATGTGAAATTCCACAGGACTTTATCCTAGAGATAAGAAGGATGCAAATTCATCCTGCCTCTGATGTTTAGTTTGGTTGTATGCTGAAAATAATCTATCATGTGTTTAACATGTTTTTTTTTTCTTTTTCTTTATATTGTAGGAGTGAATTTGTTCCTTGTTGCTGCTCATGAGTTTGGTCATTCTTTGGGACTGGGTCATACAAATGTTCGGGGTGCTCTCATGTTCCCTACATACTCTTTTATAAACCCAGAAGCCTTCAGCCTTTCATATGATGACAAACAAGGAATTCAGAGTTTATATGGTAATGTCAGTGTGACATGTTAATATCAATACAAAAACATTCCTCAACAAAGAAACAGATGTTTGCCATTCTTAAGGAAAGTAATACTCTCCTTAGCAAGCTGACCCACTGATTTCAGTAGCCTTTTCTCATAAGTTACTACTTAGAGTGAGTGAGCTTGTCAAACTTAGACCAGGGCAAAATTTATATACTGTATACTCTACAACATAGCCTTTCTGGGCCCTGAGAAGGACACCTTCATACTGCAACCAAACAGTGGAGACCAGAGATTTAGGCAACTGGACTTTCAGCATACTTGCGCACTGTGATGCACTAAGGACCAAACTCTGCTAACCTTATATTGAGCTGTACCTTCTTTTGCAAACACTACATAGAAATCAGTAGAATTACCAAATAAATGAAATACTGCTCAGTATAGAGATGGCAGATGCTAGCCTATTGAAATCAATGGGACAGCTCATAGAAAAAAGTACTGTTTAATGCACACAAGCAGCAGCAGAACTAACTCTGAAACAGAGAAAATCTTGCCTACAGCCTTATATGGGGCCATTACCTTGCCTGAGGCACTTCAAAACAGAAAGATCAATAACAATGCAGGTTTCTCTGAATTTTGTCTCTTAATATTTCCATATTTCTATTCTACAGGACCCAAACGTGACAACTTTTAAAGAGCCAGCAGGTCTTTGAAAAAATGAACAAGTCACACGCTGGAGATGGCATTGTAACAGAAAAGTTTTGTTTCATGTTTTTGGTGAATTAGAATGGCAAAAACGCTGACATTTAGATTCTGCTGGTGCATTTTTACGAAGATTTATAATTTGTTTAAATTTGATACAATAAATTTGGAAAATAAAAACATAATCTCAATCCTGCATTCCTTTCTGAGCTAAATTCTTTGGGTTGCATTCAGTGGTGGGCTAAGTGACTCCTGGTGATGGTGTGGACTGACTAGGCCCTGTGAGGAAGGAGTTAAAGAGAGCTGCTAGGATGGGCTGGGTTGGCCCTGCCCTGGCATACCTGCAGCCAATGCCATGCTTCTAGATTGGTATAAAAGCCTAGACAGGGGAGGACTCTCAGTGATGACTGAGCCTGGCTCCTGGTCAGATGTCCTCTGAGGAGTGAGCCCTTTGGATTCCCAGGTCAGTGTGTTGTTGTGTCCAATGACCCTACTATGGGTCTTGTACCAGGTATGGAGACTAAGACACTGTTGTCCTTAGCTATAAGCAAGTTTATTGAACCCTATCAGATATAACTCTAAATTAAAAATAAAGCATTCTCAGCAGTTATAATTTTAGAACTGTATCTAGCCAAAGCAGATGGTCACCACTCCAAGATATAGCAACTGCGACTTCACTGGTTGATCAGGCCATGAGGTCTTGCCCAGGGGCTCCTGACTCCCACATCTGATATCATGGTTCCAACAAATGGTTAACCTGTCTTCTTGAGCAAGCAAACTCAATGCTAATTTTCATGCTACACGATCAGGTAAATTTGTATGTAGTCAGCTCCAAGGTGTGTCCCAAAACTTCAAAGTGCTGAAGTAACTTGCGGAGTTGTGGACATTAGTTCCCATAAACTTCTACAATGGGTGCTCATTTTCCTAAAAATTCTTACAGGAAATACAACACTGATTAGTCACCCTTCCAGGCCTTTAACTGGAAGGAATGAAACCACTTTTTCCATACTTCTCCAGTACTCTTTTTTAGAATTTCCAATTGATAAACTGTAGGACTGGCCTTATTAACAATATATACCAGACACTCCCATTTTGCAATTAATACATGATCTTGTTCCGAAAAACACCAATACATGACTTTGTCTCCAATATTCTGTTCTATAGGATTTCTAACTCAGCCTAATTGTTTGTCCATTTCATAAATGTTTTGCCTTAATTGAATAGCAACAGCTCGGTGGATATCATGTAATTGTTGCGTTAATTTTAAAGCCCATTGATCTGTGACTGAGTTCAACTCCAATCCCCCAGACAGGTCAAGGCCAAACCACCATTGTTCTAGGGTACACATTTTTACTTCCAGTCAACACCTCAAAGGGTGTATACCTATGTGAGGTTTTTGTACTCCTTAGGGCCATCAAGATAATGGGAAGCTTTTGATCCCAATCCTTATCTGAGGCCTTAACAACCTTATGAAAAGAATCCTTTAGAGTCTGACTGGACCACTCAGCCTGTCGTGAGGACTGAGGATATCCAGAAACATGAAGTCTTTGTTTAATTCCTAATATTTTACAAAGTTCTTGCATAACTTTTCCCATAAAATGGGAACACTGATCTGAACCAATTTCTTAGGGAGTCCTCATTGGGAGAAAAGTATATTAAACAATTGAATAGCCATAACCTGTGCAGTATCAGTTTTGGTTGGAATTGCTTCCATCCATTTCGTGAATGGCTCAGTAAAAACAATGCAATACAGGAGACCCTCACCATTCATGGGGGATATGTTCTCGTATTCCCCACAAATGGCATAATCCACGAATAAGGCACTGCATTCATGAACACCATCTGCGTTCATGAACATGGTGCCCCTGGCAGATGGGAGTGTGGGGCATGGCTGTGCTGGTGGTGGTGGGAGCACAGCGGCAGCAGCAGGAGCCCAGCAGCAGCAAGTGCGAGGCTCCCGAGGAGCTCCTTTAAGTGTATTTAAGATGTGGATTCGGCATTTGCGAATATTTGAAACTGCGAATGCTGAACCAGTGAATAGAGAGGGTTTCCTGTACTTGTTCCCCCTACCCATTATGGCAAAGGCCCAATATAATCAATCTGAATCTTAGCCCAAGGCCCCTCAGTTCATTAATGTGTGGTAGGGCCCTTTTGAATTTGGGAGTCTGCATTTAACAAAGCACATGGCAAGCAGTTATTACACCAACTTTGCACTTACCATGCCATTTCTTTAATTTTATTTAAGTTGTTTTTATATCCCAGATGATGCTCTTCAAGTGCAAATTGAATTAAATCTATTCTAACAGTTTTTGGAATCACCCACTTCCATTCTTTGTTCTCCTTGTGTTGTGCACAAATTACTTCCCCATGTTCAAATATAATATATTTTTCTCTTTTGTCCTGACCTAAATCCCTTAGGTTTTGAATTTCTTCAGCCCCCTCCTGGAGGGTTGCCAAAGCAAGGGTTAAATTGGGTTCCTTTGCTTGGACTTGAGTAATGACTACACTAATCTGTTCTTCCTCTGATAAAGTTAATAAGGCCACATGCTTAGCCAAGCCATCAGCTTTATTGTTCCAGTAACCTTCTGGAGACTCCCCGCTCATATGTCACTCAGGTTTGCCCAGTCCTTTGTTTTATTAAGCCATATATTTCTTGCCTCTTATCAGTATGGACAACTGACCTTCAATCCCCAGTAGAAAAATTATGTGCTACTGAAATGAGCACCCAAGTTACCATAGCTGTAGTAACCCAGTCAGAATCAATAAAAATAGCTACATCTTGATCTAATTCTTCTTGTTGCAAAACCTTCAGAACAGCAGCTGAATGGGGATGAACAGTTTCCACAATTTCTTGGCCATCATTACTTGGACTGCCCCAAAACCTGTTTTTGCTTTTCCCTTCTGATAGTAGCTGGACCCATCTACAAACTTCACCTGTGTTTTCCTAAGTCCACTTCCTGAAAAGGTTTACCCCACTTTAGTAACCATTCAATATGTTGGTATTCTGATAATGGATATTCATGCCCCTCTCCTTCCACTATAAGGGGATGGAGCTAACCCTTTTTCCATTTTCCTTTTTAATTGTAATGCCTTTATTTATCAAGGCTAACATCCATTGGATAAATTTAGGACTCAAAATTATCCCATTCTGAAGTTTTACACATACAATATATTTTAAGGGGAATGAGTAGTTTGAACTACAATTTGACTCCTTCCAGTGATATATTCCTAATGTTGCACTGCCCAAATCAATGCCAGGCATTCTTTCTTATAAGGGGTGAAATTCTGCTCAGGAGAGCTGGAAGTCTTGGATGCAAAAGCAATCACCCTTAATTTTCCTTCTGGTTTTTGAAATAGAGTAGCCCCCATTGGCAGCTTCTCCAGTAGCCAACTGAATAACAAAAGGACTTCCCATGTGAGGGTAAGCCAAAGCAGGACCCTGACCCAAGTCATCCTTAAGGATTTTCAGGGCTTCTGTTTGTTCTGGGCCCTGTTTCCACTGATGCTTTTTCTTTTATAGTTTCCACAAAGGCTGGGACTTTTCAGCAAACATTTCAGTAAAGTCCCAAGAAAAATTTAAGGTACCCCAAAGGGCTCTCAGCCAGTGAGTATCAGGGCCTGGCAATTTCTGATTATTTCCACTCACTGTGCATCTGGACTTTGTCCGTGCTACCCTAGAACCATTCCCAGATACTTCACTTGCGCGTGTGCCCTTGGCTCCACCAATCCCACCAAGCGGAGCAGCAAGGAGTGAGGAGCCAGCAGCAGCAAAAAGGTAAGCTGGGCAGGGAGAGGGAAGGGAGAGCCAAGCTGGGCCAGCTGTAGGGAACTGGGAAGGGGTTTTCCTCCCCTCCCATTCCTACTTAGATGTGCTGGGCAGGAGCTGAGCTCCCGAGCTGGATGAACAGGCCAGGCAAACAGGCACACTCTTCAAGGGCACACTGAAGTTTGTACAGGAGTTCACACAGGAGGGAGAGCAGGAGAGGCCTGAGACTCCATGCTTCGGAGTCAGCGGCTTTGGATAGAGTTGTCAGAGTCATCAGGTGAGTGCACATGAGGGTCTTTAGTGGGGGTGGTGACTCGGAGTGCAGCCAGGGACCCTGCCCCAATGCTGCTTCCCACCCAGGGCTTCACTGAGGCCTCCACTCAGACGGAGCCATTGGGTGGGTCAGTGGCACCCGGGCCCCCTGTCTGCAGGGGTTGCCTGGAGGGCCCTCAAGGGCCCAGGGCTAGTGGGAGGGCCGGGACTCCCCTCACCTGTCCCACATGTGCCCAGATTGAGGCCCTGGAGGGGCAGGTGAGGAAACTCCATGCAGAGGTGAGCAGGCTGAGGGGTATCAGGGTGATGGAGGAGGAGATTGATGGGTACTTCCATTCTCTGGAGGTTCACATGCCTGGAGAGAAGGAGGCACAGGAGGGAGTCGACATGGCCGGATGACAGACAGTCACCTCGGGGACTAGACGTCATAAGGGTGACTCCCTCAGTGCAGCTGGAGAACAGATATGAGGCCCTGGCATCACTGGCAGAGAGTGCAGCAGTGGAGGCCACTCCCACAGCCACCACCCAGCAAGCTAAGATTGAACCATGCAGCTGGAGATTGAACCATGATGTTGGGTCATCGTGGTGGGTGACTCCCTCCTGAGAGGAACGGAGGGAGCCATCTGCCACCTGGATCCCATGGTGCGGGAGGTATGGTGCCTGCCTGGAGACTGGATTTGAGACATCACAACAAGGATTCCAGACCTGATTAGGCCCTCCAACTACTATCTCATGGTCCTCATTATGAATGAATGATACAGCCCAGAGTAGTCCAGGTGGGGTCATGAGTGACTACATGGTGCTAGGAACCAGGCTTAGAGGATCAGGGGTACAGGTGGTCTTCTCATCCATCCTACTAGTCAGCAGTCGAGAACAGCACCACAGCAATTGTGTTAGAGAGGTCAACTTACAGCTTCAGAACTGGTGCCATCATGTGGGGTTTGGATTCCTTGACCACAACCTGCACTTCCAGGATAAGACCTTGTCGTAAGAGATGGGCTACATCTCTCTCCAAGAGGTAAGAGTCTGTTCTCTTACAGGTTGGCTGATCTCCTACGCCGGGCTTTAAACTAGGCTCCTTGGGGGACGGGGATGTTGACAACAAGGAGAGGCCAGGAATGACGAACCTCAAGCCAGGTGCTGGAACAGTCCAGGTAAGTACCAAGGGCCCCACTAAGCATCAGAATGGGGAAGGAGCAAGGGCACCTATAGAGGGGCTTAGATGCCTCTATGCTAATGCTAGGAGCATGGGGAACAAGCAGAAGGAACTTGCACGCCTGCTTGCAAATAAAGAATTCAATGTGCTTGGGCTAACAGAAACTTGTTGGGATCCTACCCATGACTGAGCAGTGGACATTGAGGGCTATAGGCTGTACAGGACAGAGTGGGGAAAAAGCCGGGGGGTGGGGGGTGGGCATTGCTCTCTATGTTAAGGAGCAATATATATCTTCCGGAGTTAATTTGGGCCAGGAAGAAGGGCACATTGAGGTACTATCAGGGGGGTCGGGGTAAAAGGGACTTGGTAGTTGGGGTCTACTACAGACCCCCACACCAGGGGGATGAATTAGACCTAGGATTCTCGACACAGCTCTCAGAGGCAGCGCACTCAAAGGACCTGGTACCTGGTTGTCACGGGTGACTTCCCAGACATCTGCTGGGAGAAGCAGGCAGCCAGGTTTGCCCATTCACAAAAGTTTCTAACCTCCTTACAGGACCTTCACCTATCACAGGAGGTATGTGTTCCATTAGGGGAAATGCCTTACTAGACTTGGTACTGGCCACAGGAGACGACTTGGTGGGGGATCTGCAGGTGCAAGGTAACCTAGGGGATAGTGACCACCTATCGATAGGGTTCACTATCAGGAGAAAGGTGGAGAAGATAAGTATCAGGGCGGAAGTGCTAGACTTCAGGAAGGCCAACTTCAACAAGCTCAGGAGATTAGTTAGGGAGGGACTGACTGGTTAAAGCCTTGGAGAGATGGGAGTCCAGGAAGGGTGGGTGTTTCTCAAGGGACTAATCCTGCAGGCACAGAAAAGGACCATCTCAGTACATATAAAAGGGGGCAAAAAAGCAAATAAACCCTCTTGGTGGAGCAGGGAAATCCAGGAGAGCCTGGAGGGAGAAAAAAGAGGCCTACAGGCTGTGGAAGCAGGGGCCTGCCACCAAAGAGGAGTATACCTGCTTCGCTCAAGCTTGCAGGGAAACAGTGAGGAGAGCCAAAGCAGAAATGGAGCTTAGGCTGACAGCAAAAGTCAAGGGTAACAAAAAGTAATTCTTTAAGTACATAGGAAGCAAAAAGAAGGTGCAGGGTAACTTAGGGCCCCTTCAGGATGAACTAGAGTAACTGGTAACAGATAGGATGGCCAAAGTGGAGCGTCTAAATGATTTATTTGCATCTGTGTTCCTGGACATGAATACAAATACGCATCCCATTGGGAGCTTAGGTAAGCCCTGTATAGATTCCAACCCACTGACTGTTCATGCTGACCTAGTAAAGAGGCACCTGGAGGGGTTGAATGTATTTAAATCAACAGGTCCTGATGATCTTCACCCTAGGGAACTTAGGGAATTAGCTGGAGTCGTAGCGGAGCCACTGGTACAACTGTCTGAGTACTTGTGGTGCTCAGGACAGGTTGTGGGGGATTGGAAAAGGGCCAATGTGGTCCCTATTTTCAAGAAGGGGAGGAATTAGGAACCGGGTAACTATAGGCTGGTTAGTCTCACCTCTATCTTTGGCAAGACCTTTGAGAAAATTGTTAGGGATCACATTTGTGGGGGACCAGTGGGTAAAATGATGCTAAGGGGAAATCAGCATGGGTTCATAGCAGGCAGATCCTGCCCGACTAACCTAGTTTCATTTTACGACCGGGTCACAAAATGCTTGGATGAAGGAATAGAGGTAGATGTTATTTACTTAGATTTTAAAAAGGCCTTTGACACAGTGCTACACCCAGTTCTTATAAATAAACTAAACAGTTGCGATGTAGATTATTACACAGTCTGGTGGGTAGAAAATTGGCTTATGGGATGCACCCAGAGAGCGGTGGTGGACGGGTCAGTTTCTCCATGGAGGAATGTGGGCAGTGGAGTCCTTCAAGGCTCTGTCCAGGGACCGGTATTATTCAATATCTTCATTAGTGACTTGGATGAGGGAGTAGAAAGCACCCTGTCCAAGTTTGCTGACGACACCAAACTATGGGGGGAGGTACACAAACTAGATGGCAGGGAGTAAATCCAGGCTGATTTGGACAGGCTGGGGAAATGGGCTGAACAGAATAGGATGCAGTTTAACAAAGATAAGTGTCATGTGTTGCACCTGGGGAGAAAGAATCATCAACACTCCTACAGCCTGGGAGGTATCACTCTAAGTAGCATGACTGCGGAAAGGGATCTTGGAGTCATAGTCAACTCAAATGAACGTGAGTCACCAGTGTGACAAGGTAATAAGTAAGGTTAACCGCACTCTTTCTTGCACAAACAGGTCTAGGGAGGTGATACTTCCCCTCTATGTGGCATTGGTTAAGCCACAGCGGGAGTACTGCATCCAGTTTTGGGCACTGCACTTCAGGAGGGATGTGGATAGCCTGGGGGGGGATCAGAGGAGGGCCACTCATCTGGTTAAAGGCCTACAGAAAAAACCCTATGTGGACCAATTGGGAGACCTGAATCTCTTCAGCCTCCACAAGAGGAGGCTGAGAGGTGATCTCGTGGCTGCCTACAAACTTGTCAGTTGGGGGCAGCAAGAAATAGGGGATACAATGTTTACCGGGGTGCCTGTCGGGGTAACTAGAAATAATGGCCACAAACTGGAAGAGAGCAAATTCAGATTGGACATCAGGAAAAAATTCTTTACAGTGAGGGTTGCCGAAATATGGAATAAGCTTCCAAGGGAGGTGGTGCTGTCCCCTTCCTTGGAGGTGTTCAAAAGGAGATTGGACAGACATCTGGCTGGGGTCATCTGACCCCAGCACTCATTCCTGCCCAGGGCAAGGGGTCGGACTCGATGATCTAATAGGTCCCTTCTAACCCTACCATCTATGAAACTGTGAAACTTCTTGCTGCATTAATTGGGCCTTTGCTTGTTAAATTGTGTGTTTTGTATTATTTGTAATACTGCATGGGTATTACATAAAAAACTTCATAAAAAAAATCTTGTGTGTGCCCATGGACTAAAACATCATCATAGGCAATCAACAAAATACTAATACTTATTTTAAAAATTATTAATTGCATGCATAAAGCATGGAAATATTTACATACTTTAAAACATATTTCAAAATCAAGATTGCAAGCTTTTTTGGTTTAGAACTGTCTTTTTATTTTTTGATTGTACAGAGACTCACATAGTGGGTCTCTACTGCAACATATATAGTAATTTATAAGACTGAAATAAATCATGGAAGGAATAGTCAGTATCAGCCTTGTTCCTTTATTCTTGTGCTTCAGTTTATGTGGGCACATCTACACGTGATGCTGCCACCATAGCAATGCACTATGGCGATGTAGTATTGATGGGCAAAAACTGTGATGCCATAACTACGTTGCCATAGCAATACGCTCCCTCATTAAAGTGTGCTGCTATGATGATTTAGCAGCTAAAAATAACTGCGTGGATGGCATGGCACAGTATGGGCTGTTATTGTGCTGTCATTTAGTACTTTCCAAAGGAAGTACTAAATGATGGCACAGTAACAATGGTACTGTATGGCCATGTGTAGATGTGGCCTGTGTTTAAGAGTTTGCAGAAAATTCTGCAACTGTATGTTATATTATATATAATAATATTTGTCATGACTTGCACAATTCTATTCTGTCAAAAAAGCCTAAAGGAAATGTTAGGTTTGATTCCAATCTTTTTCACATTAGGTAATTTGAAAGGAAATCTTCAAATACAAAAGATTTATACCCTTGTTTACCTGCTCTGGTATCAGGTTTGGATTCAATGAGTATAGAACATGGATAGAAAACTGATTCACTCTGCCTTTATTACAGGCAGGTGAATTTCACCTGAGCAGGAGGAGAATAAATGGCTGCATCTGAACCAATTGCTAAAATTTTAATTTAGGGTTTTTTTTCCATTCCTGTTACCCAAGAGTCAATACAGAATTATTTGACTGAAAAACAAGAATCACATTTAAAAATTGAGGTTTTAACACTTCTCCCCCAGAACAAAAACAAGGTATTTCCATTTTTTTCATGGAGTGAAATCAATCCACTCCAGGGTGGCCAATACCTCAGTGTTAGGTTGGTGCCATGGAAAGTAAGATCTTTTTCTGCCTGATTTAGAAAAAGGAGTGGACTTTGTTTCCCTCATGCCAAATGGTGCCCTTGCTACTACTAGCTGGGGCACGAGGGTGCTCTAATGTGGGGCTACCTGGTAGGAGTAGGGCTGTGCGAAGCTTTGGTCCCTGATTTGATTCGGCGGAGATTTGGCCCAATTCGGTGGCTGAATCTCCGAATCCGAATCAAATCAGAGAACCCTTTAATCTCTCCAAATCAAATCAGAACCCTCCAAATTGATTCGGAGAGATTTGGAAAGATTTGGAGATTCAGACACAGAGACAGCTTTAAATGTTTTTTCTACATACCTCTAGGTAGCAGGGGCTTGTGAGTGTTGCAATGGTGGGGTGCATGGAGCATCCCACAAAAGCACGGTGGTGCTCCCCAGAGTGCTCAGCAGCAGACCCGGAAGTGGACCAGAAGCACTTCCAGTCCACTTCCAGGTCTACCAGGGAGTGCTCCCCCCCCCCAGCTCTGTGACTGGTGCCTTCTGGGTTTGGGGGGGAGGGGGCACCCAGGGTCCCCCTATGACTGATTGCTGAGCCGGGCGGGGGCACAGGGGGAGGGGCACCTGCGCACTCCCCGGTGGACCCAGAAGTGGACCAGAAGTACTTCCAGTCCATTTCCAGGTTTGCTGCTGAGCACATGGAGGGCCCCTCCACACTTCTGTAGGATGCTCCATGTGCCCCAGCATTGCAGCAATCACGAACCGCGTCTGCTACCTCAGGGTGTGTAGAAAAAACTTTTAAAGCTGTGTCTATGTCTGAATCGCTGATTCTCCAAATCAGCATTAAATCTGCAGATTTGGATTCAGCCAAATTGAATCAGGGACAGTGATGTGAATCAACTAATCGAATCACTGTTTCTGATTCGGGCTGAATCTGAATCTGAATCGAATAGGGCCCACTTTGCGCACCCCTAGCAGGCAGCCTCTACACTGGAGCTCCCTTGTGCCCGAGCCAGTCACATCAGTGTCTACACATGCAATGCTGCGGAGTAAAAAATGCCGTAGCAGGATAGTACTGCAGAGGTACAAGTACTACCCTGCTGTGAAGAAGTTGCTGTGGAATGTTCTACCAAGTTGTGAGAACAGATCCATTTTAATCTGGCCACAACTTCCTCAAGGTTTGCCTAACCTTTTTGCAGTACGTAGATTATTTAAGAGGCGATTCTGATTATTATTTTAATGTAGCAAGAATGACAATGTACCTATGATAGTAGATTTCCATAGGAAGTGAATTATGAAATATTTATATAGCACTGTATAGAAATTGCTATGTATTTCCTTAACTAGCCAATTGCCCATCACGAATGATGGATTTCAAAGGCGTGTTTACATGGCTGGCCCTGAAAGGTGGTCCTGCCCTTGCCCATTCTTTTGCCCCTCACTACCAAGCCACAGCCCTCCCAGCCCTGCTGCTGCCCCTCACTCCCAACCCACTGACCCCAGCCCTGCCAGTCCCCCTCACTCACCAAACTGCAGTACCCTGCCCCCTGGGCCATGATGGTGTCCCTCACTCCTGGCCTGCAGGTCCCCACCCCCATCCCTGCAGGTGCCCCTCACTCCTGACCCACAGGCCCCTGGTGCTGCCAGTGCCTTCCACTCTCCCAACCCACAGTCCCCCGCCCCCACTCCGGTGCTCCTCACTCCTGACCCACAGTCCCCCACTCCTCATCTCTGCTGGTGCCCCTCACTCCTGACCCACAGCCCCCTGGCGCTGCCAGTGCCCTTCACTCATTAAACTGCAGTACCTTGCCCCCTGGGCCATGACGCTGCCCCTCACTCCTGACCCACAGCACCCTGGAGCTGCCAATACCCCCCTCATTCCCAACCCACAGTTCCCAGCCCCTACCCTGGTGCCCCTCACTCCCAATCCGCAACCCCCTGCCTCCCCAGCCTTGCTGGAGGGCCCCAGCTGTGCCCATCCTATCCAGGCTGGAGCACGGTGGCTCCGATTCATGCAGGCAGCAGCAGAGCATGTCCGGCCCCAGTGTGGGCTGAGGGAAGTGGAGGGGAGGCTTGTGGCATCCCTGCCCTGGGATAGGGCTGCAGTGCTATGCAGATAGCCTGGTCAGGGCCTCCTCTCACTCCTCCTTCTTCTCCCCCTCCCCAGGCCGTGCCTCATGGCTGCTCAGCCCCTCTGAGTACAGGCACCAGCAACTGTGCTGCTGCCCGGGCACAGAGTTTCCCGCTGCCCCCCTGCCCCTTTCCCCCACTGGAGGAGCAGGCAACCCTTCCTTCCTCCCCTGCCCTGTTGCAGCTGCAGCCCCTGCTCCCCCTGCCCTGATCAAGTGTCCAGAATTTTGCTGTGCTCCGGGGGTGGGAGAGGGAGAGGTAGTCAGAGCCAGCAGGAGCACCACATGGGTCTGCCACCTCTGCAACTTCAGGCAGGTCCATGTGTGCTCCCTGCTGCATCCGATTGCCCTCCTCCTGCTCCCACCAGTGGAGCGAAGGTAAATCCTGGACATTTGGGCAGATTTAAAAAAATCAGCCCAGATGGAGAACAGAGGGCTTAAAATGAGTGGGAACACATCTGGGGAAGCCCAGACATATGGTAAAACTACCTCGGCCGTGCATGCACACTTGAGCAAAAGCATTGTGGACAGACAAACAGACAGACAGACAAAGTCCTTTATTATATTAGATTTTTCCTTTGAAAGAGATTGATTCTTTGGTATTTCTTCCACTTTATTTAAAGTTTAACTCTTGCATTCTTTTTCTTTTTCTATTAATATAATTTGCCATTTCAAATTGACTCCTTCCCAACCAGAACTGGCTACTGATTTAATGCATATAAAGAATTATGATTTGCTAGAGGTTTGGAATCACCTGAAATTGTATCAGTCTAAGAAATGTTTTTAAATCATGTTTTAGAGTTTTATATAAAATGTGTAAAATAATGAGGGGCTTGGTTCTCTTCCTGTTGGCTTCAACAGGAGTTGGACTGTGCCTTATATTATAATTAACTTTTAAAAACATCTTGCTCTTCTTAGGGTTACTACTATTTTACTGCTATTTCACACTTTCTGGAAATACTGGGACCCCTGCCCACAGGTGGATCTAGGATTTGTGCCTTCGACACAGTTTTGCACCCTATCCTCAGTGGGAAGCTAGCAGACTGCAGTGTGGACACCTACATGGTCAGGTAGGTGGCCAACTGGCTTAGGGACCACACCCAGAGAGTGGCGGTGGATGGTTCCTTCTCGGCCTGGAGGGAGGTGGGCAGTGGGGTCCCGCAGGGTTCGGTCCTCGGACCGATATTATTTAATATCTTCATCAGAGATTTGGACAAGGGCATGGAGAGCACCCTCTCCAAGTTCGCTGATGATACCAAGTTATGGGGCAAAGTTAGTACACTGGAGGGCAGGGAGCAGATTCAGGCTGACCTGGACAGGTTGGATCAATGGGCAGAGAGAAATAGGATGCAATTTAATAAAGATAAATGTAATATACTTCACCTGGGAAGGAGGATCCCCAGCACACCTATAGGTTGGGGAGTGTCCTTCTCAGCAGTTCAGAGGCAGAGAGGGATCTTGGAGTCATAATTGACTCCAAGATGAACATGAGCTGGCAGTGTAACAAGGCCATCAACAAGGCCAATCGCACCTTGTTGTGCATTAGCAGGTGCATGACTAATAGATCAAAGGAGGTGATGTGTCCCCTCTATGTGGCACTGGTCAGGCCACAGTTGGAGTACTGTGTCCAGTTTTGGGCGCCACACTTCAAGAGGGACGTGGAGAATCTGGAGAGGGTCCAGAGGAGGGCCACTCGCATGATTAGTGGCCTTCGTGATAGACCCTATGGAGGGAGGTTGAGAGAGCTGAATCTCTTCAGCCTTCACAAGAGACGGCTGAGGGGAGATCTTGTGGCTGCCTATACATTTATTAGGGGAGGTCAACGGGGAATAGGTGATGTGCTGTTTACTAAGGTGCCCCAGGAAGTGACTAGGAATAACGGGTGTAAACTAGTTGAGAGTGGATTTAGGTTAGATAGTAGGAAGAAATTTTTTACAGTAAGGGTGGCCGGGATCTGAAATGGGCTTCCAAGAAAGGTGGTGCTTTCACCTAGCTTGGATGTCTTCAAAAAAAGGCTAAATAGTCACCTGGCTGGGGTCATCTGACCTCAGTCCTCTTTCCTGCCCGGGGCAGGGGGTCGGACACAATGATCCATTGTGGTCCCTTCTGACTCTACAATCTATGAATCTATGAATCTATGAAAAGGGGGTGCGACATTTGCAACTGGTGCCGGAGGAGTGGCTGAAAGCCCTCTAGCTCTCAGCACCATCCTCCACCTTGGTACACTCCCAGTGGCCATTTCCAGCTTGAGCTGTGCCACCAGGCACTGCATAGTGCTGAGTCTGGAGGTGGAAGACATGCACCTGCAGTGGTTTCAGGTTCCAGTTCCCTATGTGCCCAGGATACCTGCATCAGCTGCAGAGTCTGGGTAGCAGAAACTGATCTGAGACCATAGCAGAATGGGGGAAAGGCATGAATAGACCCTACCAGACCAGCAATAGACAACTTTGGAGGTAGAAGTATTGCTAGCTATGTCTGTTCCAAGTGTATGAAACTTAATGTCTATCTGCTGGTTATGTTACCTCCAGTCTATGGATTCTGATGTATTCAGTTATGTGTTTATAATCCCCTAAGCCCATTGACCTGTGATGCTAACCCCTCAGTACCCTCCTTACGTAAATTCTAAGAATTCATCTTTCTCTCCCTTGTGGTTTTGGGGTACAGTACACTATAACTGCTCCCTGCTCGACCCATCTCCCTACAGATCCCAGCATATCTTTTGGAGAACTCACTGCTGTACAGGATAGAAAGGTGGCACGACTGCACCACCATGCTCCCCTGGATCCCAACACTCCTGCCACTGCCCTTTGTGAGGCACTGACCTCATTTCAGGGAAAGCTTTATTCTGAAAAACAAGGTCATGCTGTTTTCAATACATTACCATTTTGGACACTCTCACTGAGAAGAAAGAACGTTATTTAAATTGGCTTTCTACAATCAGTTGCCTTTTTAATAGAAAATAGTCTGGAGAGAGAAAGGGATTTGTTGATAGCTAGGATTTCTTTATATTTACTTATGAATATATTATTTAGACTAGGGACAGAAGTTACACATAAACTGGTTTAAGTGATCAGAAACTTGTTTAAAACTTTGACAGGACAGAAGCTCAGTGCACATAAACCAGTTTCAAAATGGCTGAAACTGGTTTAAGATAAACTTGGTTGAATGTAGTATCAGATTTAACTGATTTGGCTCAAACCAGATTATGAAACTTCTGTTCCAGACCCTCAAGTGTTAAACCCTAAATGTTTAGGATTGTGAATCCAAAAGAAGCTGACAAAGCCGGTAGGGAAATACATAGCACCCGAGCGAGGGACTAACAATAGAAGGATGGGGGTGAGGAGGGGAATGCAACTAGGTTACAGGTGATACAATGTTAGCCAACTAAGCCTGGGGGATCAGACTTAACTGATTTGGCTCAAACCAGATTATGAAACTTCTGTTCCAGACCCTCAAGTTAAATCACAGTCCTCCAGCATCCCAGCATGTTTTGCAGCCCTGTTCTGGGCTATGCTTTCTTCTTCAGAGAGCAGGGCTGGCTCCACCCCTTTGCTCCCTAGCTGGAGCAGTGAGCACTGGCTGACAAGTGGGTACAGGGGGCAAGCCCAGCTGGGGATGCAGTCCATTTTGCAAGGTGGGGACTGCCGTCCCCAGGTAAGCCCTAGCTAGGGTCTGGACCCAGAGAGGGGGGTTAAACACTCCTTCTCCTGCTTAAACTTACTGCTGGCTGTGACTGTGGACTTCAAATCCCAGAGGCACCTGGAAGCAGGCAGAAGTGATAAGCAACCCTGCAGAGTCCTTTTGCTGTAATTCTGAACTGCAAATCCCAGAGACCTTGGGGGCAGCAGGAAGAGGAAGTGAACATACAGCCTATGTTGGCTACATGCCAGAGAGCCATGCCCTAGTACCCCCTGGCCTGAACTACTGCAGGCATGTGGCTGTATTTCCTGAATCAAAGGTAAATGTCTGCTCATTTTCTGGTTCAATTTAATCTCTGCAGTTTAGACTAACCTGCACAGACTGAATCAATTCAGTCTTGAGCTTTTTGACTGTCTGTACTTAGTCTTAATGTTTGTGTGATCAGCTCAGTTTGTTTGGTTTAGATTGTGATTCCAGTTCTGTTAGCATAAAAATGCAATCTGATTTCACTGAAGTTACTTTGGATTAATACTGGTGCAAGTGGGTGCATCTACAAGACACTTTACTGTGCATTAGACTAGTCTAATGCTCCATAAAGCTTCACTGTCTACAGGTGCATGGCAATTACTGCACATTAAATTAGTCTAATGTGTCATTTGCTAGTACCAATGCATATAGGTACTAGAAACATGGCTCACTGACTAATGCACTGAAGTGCATGTGTAGACCCTGACTGGAAGTAAGTTGGGATAGTCAGGCAGTGAGTGGGCATAGGCTGGGGACATCTGCCTGGTGCTACTGCTGCCCTTGGCTGACCAGGTGATTGTGGGGCATAGCTGTGCTGGGCCACAGCTGTTGCCTGGCTAAGCCCAATCTCTGTGTGGCTGGGAGGCAGCTGCCCTCAGAATTGAGATAGCTCTCCCAGCCCCATAGAGATGCTGTTTCAGGGTGGGGCAGAGCAGAGCAGGAATAGCCCTGGACAGAACTTCTCCCATTGAGAGCAAATTTGCTCCCAAAATGAGGCATGTTGGTGTTATGAGTTCTACTGACTTCCTGTAGCACAAGGAAAAAGAACATTTAAGTAACTCATGGTTTGTAGTTCAACACCCAAGGATATAGGACCGAAAGTTCAACTTTCTGTTGTTTTCTTTTTTTCCAGAAATGATTAATCATTACAAAGCATGGGTTTATCTTTTCTGCACCTCAGACTTGGAAGCATTTTTCTGTTAATGTTCAACAAAGGAATTCTCCAACCATCTTCAGCTTCTCCCTAATCCTTGAGACATGGGCCATTGTTTCCTTGTAACTTCATTGTTCTCCTTTTTCTATACTCTAACTAGAAGACAAACCTTGATTGTACAACAAATGGAAAAATACAAAGGGAACTTTGAACATCCATATTTTGCTACACATTGACTATGCCATTCCTTTATATTTCATTAATTTGTCATTAGTCTGCACAGAAAGATAATTTATATAGGGTAGTCTGGTGTTATCCTGTTTGTACTCTATGCAGTCATTTGCAAAGGTGCAAGATATGTATGTATGAGTTAGTAGAGCTGCATACCCATTTTGTATCCATATTATACAACTGCAAATGACTATACTGCAAAAAAATACTTTTCAAATACCCTAATTTTATTGTATTTATACTATTAAAAATAAGTGGAAGGCAATTAGCCCAGTATATTTAAGATGTATTACCTGTTTTTATTTATATATTTAATATAATATGAAATATATATTGTGATATATTATTATATAATATATAAATATATTTATATTTTAAATATTATTTTAATTCAACTTTTACATGACTCCTTGAAGCACAGGGGAGTTCCACCACAGATTTCTTTCGCCAATTTTATCCAATACTAGCCAACTGCACATCAAGAATGACGGGGAGGGGGAGGGCAGGGAAGGAGCGGTGCCACCCACCACCCTGTCCTGCCGCTGCCTCCCAGAAGTGGGGGGGGAAGCTTGCTCAGCCATCCCACTCCACCAGCACCCTGTGCTCCTGCCACCTCCAGCACCACTGCCCTCCCCCCTCCCTCCCAGCCCTGCTCCTTAGAGGCGGTGGAGCACTGCCATGATGGTGGGGATAAGATATCACCATGGATATTACCATACATAGTGAGCCACACAGTTTCTCTGAGAAATCTTTCTTTATTCATACATACTATGCATGACAAATATTTGGGTTTTTTAAAATTAGTAAACATGGCTCAAAAGGCTCTGATGTCTGTGTTGCAACTTATACAAATATCTATAATGCATGTAATGCAAACCAAAGACCCAGATTTTATACCCTGTGAAAGGCTTTCATTCAGATTATTTGCTTTTGAATTTTTTCCATTACTTATAAAACTTGAGGCTGTCTTCCGTGTTGTAATATTGACTGGTGGATTTCTGAAAGCACAGTTGCGTGATTGAATAAGGATGCTATTAAAATTGTCTGATTCTCAGTTTGTTGAGAAAGTAGGAACTTTACTGATTTCTGCAGGGACAGTTAAACCAAATGAAAGCCAAACCCAATAATTAAACAATTACGCAACCATACATACCTTTCAACATATGGGGCCAAGCTATTGTTTAAAGTTACTTTAGTAAAGTCAGTGGCTTTACTCTGGAAATGAATTAGTTCAATGAGATTTGTTGTTTCCCAAGCACTTCTCAAACATCTTTTATCTTCATAATTTGTCATTGGCCTGTACAAGATGTTGTAGTCATATTGCTGCTGGCCTCGCCACCCCCCCGCTCAGTCCCCTCATTCCTGCCATGATGGTGGCGCTCCGCTGCCTCGGAGGAGAGGGGCTGGGGGGAGGTGGAGAGGCCAGCGGTGCTGAACTCATCCCCCCGCTCCGTCCCCCCCATTATGGCAGTGCTCTGCATTCTGATGGGTTGTTATGGACAGATGGACTAAGCCCTTTATTTTTAATAGTCTGTAAGAAGCAATAGGAGTGGGTGAACAAGGTTTTGTGAGTAGATGTGATATTTGAGTAGGAGTGGGTGAAATATTTTTTAATAAAATGGAAAAAAAAATTCATTAAGAATCGTATTGAAATTGTGTTTAAACTTACTTGAATCCATAGCCTGATTAGATAATTTTTACTGCAGATGATGCATTCGGGTTTGGCATAATGTTCAGTTCTGTACTAAGTAAACCAATAAGCTTTCTTTGCACTATCTTAGCTTACCTACTTCCAGTCTTGTAAAAGTAGGTAAGCTAATTATAAGATAAGAAAATAATAAGATAAGAAAAAATTACCTGATTTTGCACTTGTTTCAAATTTTTCTGTTTGTTTCTGAACATAAAGATTCACTCTATATTACAATTTCACTACACAGTTCATCAGCTTTTTGTTTTTTTATAACAACTTGCCCATTATGTCAGCTTTATTATATTAAAAATACAATCCTTGTTAATCACTATATAACTCACACGAGTGAATGCTCAGCAATGACTAATATAAAATGGTAGTATGATGTTACTATGTACAAGAAGGGCTGAGTTTAGCTGACCATGATCATGCAGTCCCAAAAAAGGTTGTCTGAATATAAGCAACTTGCTAGTGCTATTGCCTTCACCTATAGAAATGGAAAATGTCCCCTCTTCGCTTTTACTCATTTTTTGACTACAGAAAAATAATAGAGCAATTCTTGTGTTGCAAAGACCCAGAAAGACCATAACAGATCAGAATGTTTGTGTCACTATGGATTTCTATTTTAAATGTCTGGGTTTATCTTGTGAATTATGTATAGATTTGTGCACACTGTAACAGGGACCTCTAATCCAGTGTGATGGGTTAGCTGGTAGTGATTTGGCCCAGGGGTTTTGAAAGGGTAAAAGATGATTGGAGGACTTGGGATTCCCTTAACTCACCAATCAGGCCCCAGAGACTCCCCCTCCATGTCCCCTGATTGGCCCCTCAGGTCACCTGGAGGGGAATAAAGGTGGCAGTGCAGCTGACTCAGGGAGAACAGTGAGGGAGCATAAGGAAGGAGTTTTAAAGAGCTGGCAAGAGCTGGGCCAGTGGGGCATTTGCACCAAAAGAACCTGAAGGAGTGGGACCTGCAGGTAGCAGTTGGACCCTCAGCAGTGTGGCGTGTGGCTGGTGGGAGAGGCTCCCTGCTGGGCTCCAGGATCCC